>NW_026606558.1:5190000-5405000 GCF_029890125.1 Rhinichthys klamathensis goyatoka
ATATAAAATTAATTAATTAATAATAATGTGTCTTAAATACATTGTCACGAGTATACAGTAAGCTTAATGTAATGATGTAAAAACCTGTGGCTTCGTGATAATTTCGCATGGGACAACAACCACAGCAACCCATCATGCGTCACTGGGCTACGCCATCAAGTGGGCGTGGTTTGTTGTAAAAGGGGGCGGTGTTAATGTGAGTGACACAAAAGCGGACAAATCAAAGGTCGCATGGTTGCAGGCTAAAGATATTTGTTTATAGTGGAGCGCGTTCATAAGTTTCAGCTCTAGTAGTTACCGTCACGCGTTCATTTGGAGGTGTGTAAACGGGACTTGGTGATCATGTGGAACTCAGCAGCTTTCGCTCGGAGTTAACGCCCACATATTTGGGAAGATGTCGGTAGCAAGCTTCAAAAATCAGCCGATAAATTACTACAGCGAAAACACACCGAGGGACGAGTATCAGAATACGTGACACTGACAGGTAAAGAGTGAGGATGGAGAGGACCGCGCTGCGGCGCTTCGGGGACAGCGGCATGATGCTTCTGCCCTGGACTAAACAGATCCTGACGGTGGTGTGGGAACAACTGCGACTGCTGCTCCAGGTCATCTGCTGCACTTTTATGACGGGTAATTTTCGGATATATTTGCATTGTAATGTATTTTATGCTATCCATATGCTTGGCCATCGCATGTTTAACTTACATAATCATATTTACTCCGTTATTATTAATAATAATGAACGTATGTCAGCGTGATGTAGGCTACTAGATTTCTGTGAAAGTGCAAACTGGGTTGATCAACTTATTTGCATATGTAAATTTTTTATTCACTTTAGATTAGGGTCCAATTCTTACTATTTACTAACTAGTAACTACGACTTTTGCCTCAATAATCTCATAATTACTGCTTAGTAAGGTCGTTGTTAAGTTTAGTTTTCGGGTAGGGATGTAGAATATGGTCACGCAGAATAAGGCATTAATATGTGCTTTATAAGTAGGCTACTAATAAACAGCCAATATCCTTGTAATATGCATGCTAATAAGCAACTAGTTGATGAAAATGACCAGCAGTTTGTTATAAAGAAACGCATAGTATTACTGTACAATATGGTCTAGTTTGTTAACATTAGTTATTGGGTTAACTAACATGAACTAACAACGAGCAATATATTCTTACAGCATTTATTAACCTCATGTTAGTTCACAGTGCATTTACTAGTGCTACAGATATATCTTTTGATCATAAAAATGTTTTAATAAATGTTGAGATTAACTAAGATTAATAAATGCTGTAGGAGTACTGTTCATTTTATGAACATTTTTTGAATGCTGTAGGAGTACAAGTTCATGTTAACTAATGTTAGTAAATTAAACCTTATTGTAAAGTGTTGCCAAATAACATTAGTAAAACCAATTGATAGGCTACACTTTTTCTAGAGCAAAAGTGAAATAACAGATTTTTTTATTTGTATTTATTTCCTTTTAACTGGATAATATAATATAATTATAGTATATGTATTTAATTGTATTATTTAATATATATATATAATTATTTACTTATATATTATGATTAGTATGAATAGTATTTGTATTATTTTCACTTGTTTAGTATTTTTACATTTTGTTTTATTTTTAAAACACTTATTAGTACTATCACAAATACACACACACACACATACAGTATATATATATATATATATATATATATACACACACTGCTTATATACTGCATATATATTTAATTTATCTATATAAATTTATTGAAATGAGTATGGCCCTTGTTTATGGTTATGGTCTGAAGTGGACTTACAGTAACTTCCTTTTGTTTGGTTCCCAGTTTTCCAGATGTTCAGGTTTGAAGTCCATCTAAGAATCACAGACGAGACAGGGCAACACATTCAGCACATGACAAGTGGCTCAGGAGACCCTTCTGACAGTTTCCTGCTCTCTTCCTTGTTTGAAAACAACAAAAACATGGTGGTCGGGGGTTCCAGTCCGCTTTCGAAATTCGGCAGAGACCCGTTCGACGTGAGCTCCCACTCCAGAGCTGTCCTGTCCAGTCTGGTCAGCGATGAACTCTGTTGCTCTTTGGTGGACGACCTCGTGTCCCACGCAACCGAGTGTCTCAACGACACCGAAGATCTCTATCTTGGAGATCACTCCGTGTGGAAACACGGATATGACTGGACCGTTTTAGGAGGTCCCGAGAGGAAATGCGCAGAGAGCACCTGCACTTTTACCGTGTCAGGGTTTTCAGCAAAGGACTTTGTAAAGCATCAAAAGCCCATCAGTGATCCTGACACATCTGGTTCATCTACAGAGGATGTTCAAACTCCATGTCAAGTGCAGTCAGTCGCTCATCTCTCGGACAGCGAGTTCAGCTGGGGAAGCACAGACAGCTCTTGTTTCGAAGGAGAACGAGAGGAGAGCGACAAACTCTGGGAGCTTCTGACCAGCTCGACGGACCCATATCACCCGATGCACTTCACGGCGTGCTTGTCCAGTGCGGCCGCTGAAAAAAGCAAAACGCAGGACATTTCAAAGCCTGAAAGTCCCACGTCACAATCCACAGCATCTACAGGCTCAGAATCTTCCAAACCAGGTTCTGAAGATGAAGAAGAAGAGGCCTTGTGGAGATCCCTCTCTCAGAATGATGACCCATATCACCCGCTGAATTTCAGAGCGCCGCTTCAAAGCTCACCAGCAACACCTACACCTCCCAAACGCCATTCACCCAGCCAGAGCACGCAAGGTAAAGCCAGACTCTTCAAATCTTCGAGGCGCTCAAAGCTGCCAAGCAAAGTTCCTCGCCATTGCTGCCACAAATTACCCTTTGAGACATTATCAGTGGTGCCATGGAGAAGATATGTTGGCCTGACAGCGGTTCAGGGCAACCAGAGGAAATGTGCTACTTTTAAGAAGGTAATTATCAGTCTCAAGGTGTGGTCACATTTACTGTTGTTCGGCGAAATATTTCCCCATGCACATTTCGTTACAGGTTCCAGTTGATAGCGCAAATTCCAACAGAAAGTGTTACGCTACACTATTGACAATAGAACTTTTTGGCTACGAAATGTCTCTGAAAATCCGCTAATGTGACCACACCTTTATGCCGCTTTAGACAACATGTCAGTTGTAAATCATTGCTTGATAACAGCACGTTGCTAATGTTTTCCAGGTGAAATTTTCTCCCATCGTACAAGTTCACAAGATGCACACTTGGTCCTTTGCTCTTCAAGCTTCACGTAAGGGGCCGTGGGAGGAGCTCGCGCGGGACAGAGACCGATTCCGAAAGAGAATCAGTGAAACTGAGAAGGCCATCGGCTACTGTTTTAGTTTGTCACACAGGGAAAAGCTGTGGGCAGATAAGGACGACGTACAGAAAAAAAAATAATCTGCAAAATGTTGCTTCTGATTGTAATTATTGATCTAATAGTTCCAAGGCCAGCCTTTAGACTGTTATATTGACAATTATACCTCACTGCTGTGTCCCAACACACAATGTACCTTGACTGCTACTAAATGTTAATCATTTTTTGCTAGACCTTACAGACTTTGAGTGTGACTGATGATCGCACGTATTTATTTTAACACAAATTGTGGATATGTTGGAGTAGTAGACTAGTGTTATTTTATTTAAAGGGAAACCACTGAAGGGATAGTTTCCCTTATATATATATATATATATATATATATACACAATGAGTCAACAGAGTCAAGAGTTAATTTAGGGTTCTTTCATTGTATGGACAAAAAATTATTTAAAATATCTTGTTTTTCACAGACGAATGAAGGTCATACAGGTTTGGAACACAATGAGGGCGAGTAAATGATGACAATTTTAATATTTGGGTGAACTATCCCTTCAGTGGTTTGAAATGATGTGAGAATAGGCTGCTAAAGTTTGTTTTTTAACTATTTATAAAGTTGGAGAAAATGCAAGAAAAAAAGGTAACAAGGCCAAGTTACAATAAATAATTGTTTATATATATATACAAATACTCCACCATTGAGAAGTAAAAAAAAAAAAAAAAAAAAATTAATACTTTTATTCAGCAAGGATGCATTCAATTAATTAAAAGTGACAGCAAATATTTTTATTTCGAATTAATGCTGTTAATTTCTTCAAATGTATCACATTTCTACAAAAATATTAAGCAGAACAACTTGTTTCAACCTTGACCATAAAAATCAGAAATGTTTCTTAAGCAGCAAATCAGCATATTAGAATGATTTCTCAAGGATCATGTGACTGAAGACTGGAGTCATGATGCTGACAATTCAGCTTTGCATCACATGAATAAATTACACTTTAAAATACATTAAAATACAAAACCGTTATTTTAGATTGTAATAATAATAATATTCCACAATTTAAAAATGTTACTGTATTTTTGTTTAAAGAAATGCAGCCTTGGTGATCGTAGCAAACTTATTTAAAGAAAAAGAAAAAAACTTTAGAACAATGGTGCAATTGTTGAAAAGGTCATCCTGTTCATAGACACAAAAAAATAATACTATTATCAGATATTTGCTAAACTTGACTTTACTGATCATTGCAATTTGTACTCGAGAATGAATAAAATGGCAGTAACTCTTTAGCTTTATAGAAACTGTTTTTTGTATTTTCTACACTGTCACACTTCAAGGAGGCCCGGTTTCACAGACAGGGCTTAGATTAAGCCAGGATTAAGCCTTAGTTCAATTAGGACATTAAAGTAGCTTTTATAAACATGCCTTAGAAGAAAATTAAACATTACCTGTGTGCATTTTGAGAAAACAATGGCACTGGTATATTTTAAGACAGGCCAATACAAGTTGCTTTCAGTTAAAACAGCTCAAACATAGTCTTAGAAAGCCTTGTCTGTGAAACAGGGGGTACGTGTCCCACTATCCCGTCCTGCGTTTGGTAAATGCACAATAGTGTTTCCTTGATCGTTTGTTTTGGTTGATCTCACCAGTTGATTGTGTCTCGGACTGAGACTGCAGAGGTGGAGAACTCCTGTGAGAGCGCCGTGTGTAAGAGAGGGTTAAAAACAAAGCGTGATGAAACTCTCTCCCTTGACGAGAAATCAATTAGCATCTCCCCTCGACACAGCGGCCGCAACACACACTTGCATGGTGCAAAGACAAGCAATCGTTTACGCAATCTTACACGCTGTGACAACAGACTGCGGGTCTAATTTAATGATGCTTTGTCCTTGAGTTAATTGGATGGCATCAAACATGTTTTATTGATCACATAAAGGTGGACATGTGCTATTATAAAGAGTGTTTAACACTAGTGACATGAAAGCTCACTTGTACTTTCCTCTAGCTTGTTCAAAGTGTCAGTTTGGAAAGCAACAGATGTGTGAGCATGCAGTTTTGTTCGCTGGTAGTTGCATGCGATGTGTTCCTCTCCTAAGGTGCCTTCACCCAGGTGACCCTGGTCTCTAAGCAACCGAGCACAGCAGTCTCTGGCAGTGAGGATTGCATATGATTGCAGCAGGGGTTGGTGTGTTGTGGGAGGGCGGCCAGCCTCCATTACTCATCCTGGAGAGTCCAAAGCTTGAGACGGGGGATCTCTGGAGTCACAATTACAAAGCGCTGACTGTCTGATGCAATAGAGCAATCAGCAGCCACGGTGTGTGAGACACACACAAAAGCCAGCACAGGTGGTAGCCGGACGGACACATCCTTATTACAGGGAGAAACTTGAGCTGGATCACGTTAAATAGTCACGTTGATTTGGTACAGAATGTCAATAATGTGCATGGCCAGAGGTTAAAAACATGAATCAAATGCTTACGCTTCCCTGCCTGATTTGTAAAAAATATTTGAATATTCAAATCAGTTACAGCAGCTTCACAGAGCCATTTTGTGAATGTGAGTGAGAGACCTGCATACATGAAATCTTTTTTTGGTTGTTGTGTGTGTGTGTGTGTGTGTGTGTGTGTGTGTGTGTGTGCGTGTGCGTGTGCGTGTGTGGTGTCCTGTCCTGTCCTGTCCTGTCCTGTCCTTTCATGGACAAAATGTCCCCACAAAATTGGCAATATCCAAAATCCTTGTCCTTGCGGGGACATTTTGGGTCCCCATGAGGAAAACGGCTTATAAGTCATACAAAGTGATGGTTTCTTTTTAAAGTGTAAAAATTTAGGTTTTGTATATTGTGTTAATGCTTTGTGACTACATTTCCCATGATGCACTTGGTACTTATGCTTCCGGATATATCCGGTGTTATGTGAGAATTGAGAAAGTAAAGAGAGCACGCTAAGTTTGTGTGTGTGTGTCATATTTGCTGCATAAGCGTATACTCTATGAAAAGACACAATAGTAGGGTTTCTTCTGTGATGGGTAGGTTTAGGGTTTGAAAGATGATGTGTATTTTCACTCATCTTTGGTCAGATGCATTTACATTGTGACTGTACCATGTGATCAACTCTGTGTCTGTAAGAACCCAATGGCCCGTACAGACTTATGGCCCATAGAAACTGATGGGTGTGAATGTCAAAGAAACAACACTGCTCAGAGTTGATTGCAGTGTAGATCAATCTCCTGTGGGAGGTCCAAACAGTTTTCTAGTGTATGTAGCCCTTTTGTCTTCATGTATAAAGTTTCGTCACACAGACAGAACTTTGGGTAAGGATTCTTTGAAGGCCGACACGCTAACATCGCTGCTGAAGAACTGTGCTTACACTACCTTCAATAAATTCTTCTCCCCACAAGAACTATGGGAAAAAAACCTTTACTATGGAAAGTCCCCATCAAAACATGGAAACCCAACGTGTGTGTGTGTGTGTGTACAGGTTTGGCTACTTGTGAGGGTCAAATGTCCTCACTTATAGTGAAATATTATAACAACCGACTAGTGATTGACATACCGGTCCTCACTAGTTAAAAGGGCTTATAAATCGCAGAAACATGGTTGTATTTAAATCTAGTGTTTTTGTGATGGGTGTGTTTAGGGGCAGGGTTTGGGTTAGGCCATAGAAAATATCATTACCTGATCAATGGAAGTCTATTCAATGTCCTCACTAATGTAGTGAAACAAGCGTGTTTTTCTGTATTTAGTCCGTTTAATGTGCTGCTTAGTATTTTTGTGGAACCTGTGATAGTTTTTTTTCCCAGGATTCTAGAAAGTTCAAAAGAACAGCATTTATTTGAAACAATAATCTTTTGCAATATTATAAAAGTCTTTACCGTCATTTCTGATTGGTTTTGTGCGTCCTTTCTGAATAAAAGATTGAGCACTAAGATGAGAAAAAAAGAGCACTAATATGTCTATCATTTACTTTATGAATGTGTTATCTGCATTTTCTCTTTTGATTTGATTCGGACACATCCTGGGGTTTTTAAAATTATATTGGGTGTGGATTTAATATTTAATGTCTGAAATGCAAAAAATGTCCCATATTAGGGCAATTCATCCTATGTAGGCCTTAAAGTTGCACAGTTTGATACAACCAAATTATATATAATTTAGTTGTTATTAAATGACATGTTAATCATTTATAATAGGTCTTTTAAATTCTATATAATTCAAATGAATAAAATGTTAGCCAACATAGCTAATATAATTTTCACCCTGGGAATAATATAATCATGATGAGTATTGATGAGACTTTATGAGAATTTAATTAATGCTAGCTAACAGAAATGGCATCAGTAGTAACTTTTGCTTTATACTCACACGCCTCTAGGTGTCACAATACGACCATATCGAAAATCTGAGCGCAGTTTTATAATCATCTTACTTGTAGGTTTTCATATCACTGGTAAAAATGATACATGGCCAAGGTGAAGATCATGAAGAAAGAAAGCAAGTGCTCGAAATGTCTGATAGAACTATGATGCTTCTTTGACCAGTCTGATCAAATGTATTATGTTTTTTATTTAATTGTCCGTATCCATATTTGGTGGACATATAGGCGTATAACATTGGCAAAATGTTTTCTGCGGCCTTCCCAAAAATGTTAAACTAGCTATAATGTGTAACCAAACATAATTATTTTGTGTTTAAAGCTATTTGTTTTGAGTTTACTTTTTTGTGTGTGTGCAAAGTTAGGCTACTTATGGTCAACTGAATGTGTTAAAGGGACCATTACAATTATTTAACTATTGCATAATAAAAAATAATAAAAAATTAGTAGGCTATCATTATTTTATTATTATTATTATTATTAATTATTTTCATCTTCTGTTTGCGAGGGATTAAAATAGTAAAAAATAAATAAAGCTGTACATTTGTCTTTGGAAAATAAAATAAACAGAAAAAAATATTGTATGTTATCTCAAGAGCGTGAGCAATGATTATCTCTATGTTTTAGGACGATAGTCTTTACTGTAAGGAATTTATGTTTTTTGTCGGCCAAGCTTGCTAGCCAAGTGCAAAGTTAGCCCTCCCCTTTAATCGCCTTTGCCCGAGCGCTGAACGCTAGAGGAGGACAGACAGCGGAGGGAGTGAGAGAATGAGAGGTAGACGGGACTTTACACGGGAATAATGGCGGCGCCGCTCCGGCGGGACACCTTACCTGAGAACTGCTCTTATGGGGTGTGCAGGGACGGCAGGGTCTTTTTCACTGAGTGAGGATTCATGTTTACTATTGCATTAGAAAGAATTTGTTTCCCATAGCGTTCGAGTGTTTTCCAGCTATTGCATCGCTAACAGGTGGTTTGTTTTCCTGCCAGCGATGAGTCGTGCACCACCACTTGGATTCATCCTCTCACTGGGGAACCTGTCAATTCTGGACACATGATCCGATCCGGTCAGTGCATTCATGCTTCCATTGAGCTTTATAGACCCCAGTGTTATTACGTGTTGCATATGCGTATAAAACAGAACGCTAAAAGTTTCGCAAACGTTGTGTTTTTCTTGCCTCTTAGATCTACCCACAGGTTGGGAGGAAGGTTTCACGAAGGAAGGAGCGAGTTTCTTTATTGAGTAAGTGGATGTGTTTATTGTAATTATACCTTGCTGTGATCATGTGGTGCGTCAGGTGAATTACAGGTTTAACGCTGGTCATAAATGGGCCAGATATATGGCTGGGCTTGGTCTCACACCTGATCAAGGAAAAAATTATATTGAGAATTGTGCACGAGAGACATCAGAGGTAAGCTACACACAGTTATTGTCTTTGTAGACAGGCATTCAAGTCCAAAGTCTGCTGATCAGAACAGGTGTACAGTAAACACCCCTTGAGTTTTCAGTTCAAGTCTCTCATGTTGGCTCATGCTGGGACTCAAAACTAAGTTACCAAACTACTGTGCAGTGTTGGAGTATTTTTAAGAATACACACAGTTAGAGCAAGTGTTGAAAATTATAGTAAGGAAAATGCTCGTGCGCTGTATGCTCAATTTCTTGAGTTATGATTTTGCCAGCTACAAACTTTATGAATATAAAGATCATATAGGCTATCAATATAAAGATTATCTTATACTACCTCACCTAACAAAAATATGTTCTAAGAAGGTTTTGCTATTAAATGTTCCCATTAAGTTTTGAAAGTGTTTCTGAAAGTTCCATTCAGAATGTCCAGTTTTTTCTAAAAAAGTTTTCAACAAAATTCTGGGTAATGCAAATGTTAATGGAACATTCTATTTGATTGTTTTGCAAACATTATTCAAAAACCGCTATAAAGCCAAAACAATCTCTCTTACCTTAAATTATATGTTTATCTCTAAATGTTTATATGTAAAGCTGCTTTGAAACAATCCATTGTTAAAAGCGCTATATAAATGAAGATGACTTGACTTGACTTGACAAATGTTATGGGACCGGTTACTTTAGAATGTTCTGTGAAGTAGTAACATTTTAAAAATGTTAGACGAACGTCCAACTAAAACATTTCAGAAAATAACTTTTCAATAAAGATGTATAAATAATGTTTTTGTGCTTGCGTTTTAAGAAAAAAATATTAAAAACTAAGCTTCTGTAAATATTACTGATAGAATATTTGTTCATAACTTTGAGAGAACCTTGCCAGAACATTATGGAGCGTTCAAGTCATGTCGAAAAGATTGTATTTATGAGTTGAACGCACATGAACGCCACCACAAAGTCGTAAGCTCGGGATTTTCTTTAAGGCCTGATTTTTATGAGTTGCTAGCATGTCTGTGAGAAACGTGGTGGAATACCACAATACTTATAGGCATATAGCATTGGATTTACATGATCAGACTTTTTAATTTTCAACGAAATAAGCTTATTCCCTGCACATGATAGCATTGTAATAACAATATAATATGTAACGAGAAAGTTTACAGTGCTTCATAAATGAATTAAAATGCTCCCAAGGAGCACTTGAACGCACCAATAGCCAAAGCTCTGAGAACGTTCCCTGTTAGCTGGGATTGCATGTTTGAAGGCCTCTGTGGCAATGGTTCACATGCTGGTGTGTGTTCGCCTGACTTCAATAGATTTGCTGATACACTATAGATCAGTGATTCTTAAAGGGATACTCCACTTTTTTTGGAAATAGGCTCATTTTACAACTCCCCCAGAGTTAAACTGTTGAGTTTTACCGTTTTTGAATCCATTCAGCCGATATCCGGTTCTGGCGGTACCACTTTTAGCATAGCTTAGCATACATCATTGGAGTGGACAAGACCATTAGCATTTCTAAAAAAAAAATGACCAAAGAGTTTCGATATTTTTCCTATTTAAAACTTGACTCTTCTGTAGTTATTCCTGCGTAATAATCAAGAAACTTCACTGCCGTACCATGAGAGCAGCAGGCGTAATGATATGACGCAGCGCCTGAAAATAGGCCACCTTCCTTCAACACAACGGAACTATTTTCAGGCGCTGCGTCATATCATTACGCCTGCTGCGCTCATGGTACGGCAGTAAAGTTTCTTGATTATTACGCAGGAATGAGAGTATAGTTCCTAGCCATACCAGCCTAGAAAATCGCAACTTTACATTTTCCGTCGGTCTTAGTGCACGATGTAACTACAGAAGAGTCAAGTTTTAAATAGGAAAAATATCGAAACTCTTTGGTCATTTTTTTTTTGAGAAATGCTAATGGTCTTGTCCACTTCAGTGATGTATGCTAAGCTATGCTAAAAGTGGTACCGCCAGAACCGGAGATCGGCTGAATGGATTCAAAAACGGTAAAACTCAACAGTTTAACTCTGGGGGAGTTGTAAAATGAGCCTATTTCCAAAAAAAGTGGAGTATCCCTTTAAGGTGCGATCACATTAGCGAAATGTCAGCGTATGGCATTGGCCACATTCAAGTGCAAGTGCGTTTCGAAAAATCCTCTAAAATCACAGTCTGTTTTGTGCTAGTCTTGTTCTCTTGTCTTGTTCTCTTCATGGTGTTTGCACTGGTAGAGGGCTCATCTCTTATTGGATCTGCGTGAGGTGTGTTTAATCCCCTATCTGGCTTGTAGTGCTCTACATTTGAGTCTCAATGTCTTCCAGGGATTTTTTCATATCTTCAGAGTTATGGCCTAAGAATTAATAGAAGAATAGAAACTCTGAATAAGCCTAATGGGAGTGACTGTCAGGCTATCTCGATTTTCCCTCATAAAGCGCTGATTTGGGGATGAATTTGGTATTAATCTGCATGTGGTTGATCAGGACAAAGATAATGATCTTATATTTGCAGTCAGAGCTGAATCTTGAGTATGAAAGAGAAAGAGACAGCCAGCCTGCAGAACTGTATTTGCTGACAAATCCAAAACGCATCACATGACACCAGTCTGTTTGAGGATATCGCACGGGCGGAACCTGTTTTATTAAAGATAAACAGGATACAGTAGACTGACACGGTACAGTGTGACTTGTAGTGTGCTAAGATCGATGTGGATTGTAATTGATTGATTGAAATAATTATTTTGAAAATATTTGCTGTGATTGGAGAAAAAAAAGGAGTTCCTTGCCAATATGAAGAGTCATATCTCCTAGTCCACAGCCTGAGCCCAACTTTACAAGCAAAGACCGGAATCTGTTTGTGCTAGTATTTCTTAACAGGAAATGAATCTATCAAGCATTCAAGTGTGTGTGAATCAGGTCCATGGAAGAGAATTGAGACCCGAATCTTTCTGGGGGCGTTCACTTGACACCGTTTTCAACCGCAAACAGAAAAGTTGTCATGCATTTTGGCCGTTCATTTAAGTTGTGTTCACACGTGGCATGTTTGGTTGAATTAAAAACGAACCCTGGTGTGATTGCTCTGTAAGTGCGGTTCATTTGAATAAGTGTGAACGCTGCCGTCTGAACCCAAACAAGCGGACAGAGACCCGCTGAAAAGATGCTAGGTATCGGACATACAGCAATTTGCATTGACAAAGTGACCGGAATTCATTTTCAGTGGAAGTTCCTATGAAACTCACACCTTTATTGCAATCCACATGTATCTTAGTTTCATTCTCATTCATTCTCTGTTCTCTAATCACACTACAAGTCATAATTGATGAAGCTTACACATTGATTGAACTGAACTGACTTGAACTGAATGATATTATTGTCTTTTTAGAGCTGCTTTACAGCATAATTTGAAGTCTCATATTTGATGAAGTTTGCACCACTGATTCAGTTACTCTGAAGCCGCTTTTAAAGCAGTCTGTAAAGTTTAGCAGCCCACTAACATTTGGGTGTCCTATAACGCAACAGTAAATCCTGTGCAATAAAGAGGAAATAAACTTGGGATCCTGTGGATCAAGTTTATAATTAACTTTGATAAGTTGCTCAAAGTGAGCTGCATTCTCTGTGAGGGAACGTTGTGTTGACTCAGGACTTGACGTATAGATTTAGCCTGTATTGTGACAGGCTAGAAGGAGAAGCTGAAGACTGATCTTTAGAGGGAGATATGAAAACGGGAGATCTGAGAGATGGGCTGTGAGAAATGCTGGCAGCACTTGATGAAGCACATCTGACACATATTGTGCGTTGTCACTAAATCCAGTGTTGTTGCTCTCCTTGGGGAAACCAGTTTCCCGGATGCGTGTCAATGTGTGATATTGCATGACTGACTGACAGGAATACAGGCCGCATCCTAAACTACTTTGAGATTTACAAGCATCACTTTCATGGCTTAATGGAGTTTTAATAACTCTTTTTATTACCGAGCACGTCCTACAGTTCAGCAACAGTAGACTTTGTTTTATGACGATCGCTGATTTGGACATTAAAGGGTTAGTTCACCCAAAAATGAAAATTCTGTCAGTATTTACTCACCCTCATGTTGTTCCAACCCCGTAAGACCTTCGTTCATCTTCGGAACACAAATTAAGATATTTTTGATGAAATCTGAGAGCTGGATCACTCCTCCATAGGCTTCTTCAGGGATTGAACTTGCCGGCCTCGAAAAGTTATTAAAGACATCGTTAAAATAGTCCAAGTGACTACAGTGGCTCAATCTTAAGTTTATCAAGCGACGAGAATACTTTTTGTGCGCAAAAACAAACAAAAATAACGACTTTATTTCAACTATTCATGTCCATCTCCTTGGGCCTCGAGTCAGTTCACTAGTGTAATAGCGTAAGCTTCTGTTGTTGTACGTCACACGCATCACGCACATAACCAGCGTCGGCCAATAGTGAGCCTACGTGTGACGTAGCTCTACGGAATCACACTACGTTAACTGACTCGAGGCCCAAAGAGAAGGAAATGAATAGTTGAAATAAAGTCGTTTTTTTTTTGCGCACAAAAAGTATTCTCGTCGCTTGATAAACTTAAGATTGAGCCACTGTAGTCACTCGGACTATTTTAACGATGTCTTTAATAACTTTTCGAGGCTGGCCAGTTCGATCCCTTAAGAAGCCTATGGAGGAGTGATCCAGCTCTCAGATTTCATCAAAAATATCTTAATTTGTGTTCCGAAGATGAACGAAGGTCTTATGGGGTTGGAACAACATGAGGGTGAGTAAATACTGACAGAATTTTCATTTTTGGGTGAACTAACCCTTTAAGTTTGGGCTTTTATGGAGGAATGAAAGCACACCGCTGTGAAGGGAAGAAGTGCACTTAAATCGTCATTGCTGTTAGGGTTGCTGTCATTGTGAAACGTTGCAAATTTATTGTCCTTTTCAGACACCTGGTTGAACTGCCAGATGTACATAAGATGTAATTATTACAGTAATTACAATAACTGTGTAATAACCCTGAATCTACCTCTAAACCTAACCTTAATCCATGTAGTTACCTTATATTACCCAGTAGGTAAGTACACTGTAAGTGCATGTAAGAACACATTTGTAGAATAAAGAGTTTAAAATGAAGAGCTCCAACCCATAATCAGTGTGCAAGTTCAACAAAGTCAATGCATTGACTTGTACCTGAACTTTAACACGCTTTTGATTTTGGTTTGTTTGACAGCAATGGCGCAAAACAAGACGTTAAAAACCTTTTATGTTATTATGAGAAGTCGCCACTAGGCTTGGGCGGTAATACGGTAATATCGTATACCGCGGGATCTAAAAATAGCAACGGTATCAGTTTCAATATCGTCATACCGTCATAAAAAAATCCAATGCACTTATATAGGAGACAAGGATTAAATATAATTAATTTAATGGCTAAAAAGAGTGGGGGAGAGAGGGGGAAAGATGGCAAGTTGCGCATATGACCTGGTCTCGAAGAAGAACACGACTTCTGCAGTTTGGCAGGGATGGGCATTTCAAGCAAAAATAATATTTGAAGATCGCCTGGTATTATTTGATTATTATTTGAAAATCGCACCCCTCCACCATATGCACGCACACATGCATGTACAGCGGAGCGGTGTGACGCTTAAATAGGCTATAAGTAAAAAAAAAACTTATTTATGTTTAATAATATAATGTTGTTATTTTTTTATTTCATCTATGTTGATTATATGAAAAGGAAACTGCATGAGATGAATAAGATAGGATCATAAGATGCCCAATATCTGAAAACATTTGGAATGGGTCAGACATGATTTTTGACCACTTATTACGTTTTGTTTTGTAGAAAGCCTTTCTTTAAAGTGAATTTCGTTTTGTATAAATTGTATCTTCATTTTAATCAATGTTTCATCAACGAATTGCCTGGATTAATAAATAAGAAGCATATATATTAGACAATATAAGCTGGACACGGAGGCACCAGCGCGTGAACTGGAGCGCGTACCCGTCTCTCTGTAGGCTAATTCATATGAAGTGTGCATTTCTCTCTATGCGCGTTCACTACTGCGAAGAGGCGAGTCTGCATCGTAAACTTTATCTGTGCAGCCACTGACATAGAAAGTTTTTCATTAATAAACAATTCAAATGTTTCATGCATAATAATTACTTTTGCCGGTTCTTTGTGGCAAGCTTTATGCGTGCTTTGAGATGCAGAATAGGCAATATATTATGAAAACGCTCATTATGGTTTAGCATTCTCTCCTATATATATTTAAGTAATTTAATCAATATAAATATGTGATTAGACTAATGGCTTAAATCAACTACTACTAGTCAACTAGAAAAAAAAAAAACTTTAGTCGTGCACGGGCAGCCCTACTTCACATGTTTTCTAACCAGCATGTCACTGCGGGCATTCTGAGCGCGCGACGCTGAGTGGACTGAGCACGCGGCGCGTGATCTTCAGAAATGCGCTCTCTGCTCTGGAGGAAATATTACCACTCCGCTCACATGCTCCGCTCACAATGTGCATCTTCTCCTGTTGTCTGAGAGTTGATTGACAGCTTTTAGATGCATTATTGGCATCGCCACCCTCTGGTTGAACGTGTCACCAGAAAACATGGGGATTTTTTTTAGACAATAATCCCACAACCTATTCCATATTCTATAATAAAATCAAATAATTGAATATTCGAAAATTGTGACTCATCCCTGCACAAACCAACAGTTTGGTGATGCCGTCTGAGCCTTATGTCATAATTTTTAATTAGTCACGCGGTAATACCGTATACCGCGGTAAAATAGGGAGGAGGTTTGACGGTATCAAAATTTGGATACCGCCCAAGCCTAGTCGCCACAGTAGTTACCGTAATGAATGGGAAGCTCTAAATATATCGACGTTGATATTGCGACTGGCCGCCACAGATAAATCAATGTATGGGAAACACATATAAAGTGTGGGGTAAAAATAAAGTTTGGATTCATTGATGAATAGAAAGTTGAAAAGAACAGCTTTTTTCTTTCTAACTTTATGAATGTCTTTACTGTCACTTTTGATCATTTTATTGCATTCGTCCTGAATAAAAGTACAAATTCCAAAAACCAAACTTTTGAATGGTTGTATTATACTTTCTCTCCCTTCATCTGCCAGTATTGAACTGTATTCATTGAAATCCACTTAAAATACCTTATTGCTGCTACATGAACCTTTGCTGTAAAGCTGTTTACTTTGCATTAAAGACATTTTTTTGGCCCACTTGGTGTTGGTTTATGCTGATCCATCATATCAGCTAGCTAATGTTATGTAAAACAACATGGCCTGCTTTCTCCGATGATCATTATCTGCACTCTTTTCTTCTCTCCATGCAAAAATGATTAGGAATGGGCCTTATTATTTCCCCATCAGGCGAGATGCAATAAAACAAAAAGTGATTAAAGCTAATTTACAATCTTCGCTTGTAGATAGCGCTCTGATTTTGTCCAAAAACTACCAATTTAGACAGAAAGTGTTCTGTTACAATTCACTTTTTGAATTATTTTAGGGGTTGGTTAAAAGCAATGTGCTGTTTTACTAAAGGAACTATTTGCTTCTAGGTTTAAGGGTTAGTTCACCCAAAAATGAAAATTCTGTCATTAATTTCTCACTCTCATGTCGCTCCAAACCCGTACATATCTTCGATGATATTCTGCCAGACTAATAAACACGTGTGTGTGAACGGTCTGAGGATGATAGCCAGACTGTAGTTATGCTAACAGTCAGCAGGGGGTGGATATGAGAATCCTGCTTTATGACTCCAAAAGAATACAACAAACGGCGAGTCACATTTTTGGTTTTCAACAGGTCTTCTTGATAATGATAAGGTTATGATATCACGGCTCAAATGCAGAAGCATATCCAATGAATGTAGAACATGCTTATCACAAACACTTGGTTTATCTTATCAATTTTTTATGAACTGTTTTTGTGGTTGATTTCAAGTTCCATGGCAACTAAATGATTAATCATGCACAGCTCAGACCCTTAGGATATGAAGCTAGGATGTTTTTTTCGGCATTAAGGGCGGTGTGAGCCAAGCAGCTCAGTTTTAATGAATATTAATGAATCTCTATATGATAAAAATGAGTGAGCTTTCCTGAGCTATTACATATTAATGTGCCCTCCAGGCTGTGAGAGTGGGAGAAATCCACTGAGCACATTGTCTTTGTAACTTGATTCTCAGATCCTGTCTTTACTGTTACACTTGACTTACATCGCCGTCACCTAGGGAGTGTGAGAGTTACTTCTTTTGTTTTATTAATATTCTTACATCGTTTGAGTTGATGTCCATGTGAACTTAGTGTTTTTTATCACTTGTTTGACATGTGACCCTCATGAAGAAAATTTTGAGACTGCAAGCACTGAAATGTGGATACTGGGAGACAATGAGTATTCAGTGGTTTTGTAGAAAATAGGCAATTCAGTTGCTGTTTATTTATTTCTAAAAAGTCTTTCAGAAACCAAATTGTAGCTTTAGTTCTATTACTATGACAACTTGTGGTTTACTTAGAGCTATAACAACAATACTGAAGATGAATACAATAAATGCTTTTCTCAGTGTGCAAACACAGAATAGGCTTTTCTGATTATCAGGCTATCTAAAGAAATTAATACTTTTATTCAGCACTGATGCATTATTGATCAAAAGTGACAGTAAAGACATTTAGAATATAATGTTACAAACCATTTCTATTTCAAATATTACTGTTCTTTCCTAATAATCCTAATAAAAATGTATCACAGTTTTCGCAAAAATATGAAGCAGCACAACTGTTTTCAACATTGATAATAATTAGAAATGTTTTTTGAGCAGCAAATCAGCATATTAGAATGATTTCTGAAGGATCATGTGACACTGAAGACTGGAGTAATTCTGGTTTGCCATCAAAGGAATTACTGTTTCTACTGTATTTTGATCAAATTAATGCAGCCTAGGTGAGCAGAAGAGATTTCTTTTAAAAAACATTTTGTACTTTTTCTTTCAACTCGCAAACTAGCTAAAGTCTGCCTGCTGTTTACCATCGTTTGATATAAGGTCATTATATCTGGTAAGATCTGATATCCTCCTGAGACCCAGAAAAAAAAAGTTTTTTGAATTTAGTTTTTTTCCATGTCATCACACTGTTTAGAGCACAATAAACAAATGGTAAAAAAACACATATATAAAATAATATTTTATTCATACATTATGCTATGTCCTCTGTAGTGGACGCCAGGACTAAGTTGTTTAAAAAATAAAATGACATGAAATTATATGTATAGGCAAAAACAATGGGATTTTTTTTCAATCACCAATAAATTTTGGGGTTTCAGGATTTTTTCAACCAAAATTTGTATAAAGATTATTCTCAACTATGTTATGAAAGAAATAATGGAATGAATTGATACACCATTTTACTTTTTGCAATATGTGGGTAAAATGGCCATAAATTAATATTCCCATTCAATGCAATGTATCTATACACTGTATCTAATTTGCACATTAATGTGTTCTTGGAGCAACATTTAATGAAAAAAGAAGTGTAACAATTGGAGTAATTATTGGCAACATTTTAATAATATCATCTAATATTTCATAGGAATATTGATGTATAATTTATCTCCATATTCACTTGTTGTGTCTCCCAGAATGCCTGATAAACATGGTTTTAGTCCTGATGTCCTCTACAGTGGACACGTTTGAAATCAATGCCCTGTTCTGTAACAGAAAGTATTTTTTTTATTTGAAACCCCTTAACATTTTCCTGAGATGTTGTTTTATGAAATACAATTTGAAAAAGTAGTCCAATTTAAATATAATTACAATATATTATCATATTTCCATAAGAATGCTACATTTGATCACTAAATTAATGTCCAACATTTTTAAAGACCAAGGAGAAGTTGTTTTCATGGTGAAACCTCCAAACATTTGGTATCTCTGAAAAGTCCTGAATGTGCTCTTTACAGGACACCCAGGTTGTGTCATGTGACATGTATGATGTCAGAGAAATTCACTAAAATATAATGTCCACTACAGTGGACAAAAGTCTATTCTTGGGTCCCAGGAGGATATTTTAAGAATAAATGTGTAAGGCCTGCTAATTCGATCCAAGGGCGGCATTCAAATTAGCGGTGAAGGTCTCAACGCGCGTTCCGTCTCTTCCAATGGCAAAGGGATTTATAATTAAATGCAATACTTTTTATCTAATGTATTAACTCGTTTCATCTGACTCCATAGAATGAAAGTGTTTTAATGATATCTGTGCATCATTAAGTATACGTTAATGTTTGACTATTCGTTTTAACTCCAATGAAAATAAAGTCAAAGTCTGTTAGAATAATCAAATATAACAATTTATTATGTCAGGTAAATGTATTTTAACAATTCCATAATCAATTGAAAGATAATCAATGCAAATCATCAAATGTTTTAGGATTAGAGAAATAGATGCGAACCCAACATGAACTACATGAGCTAAACCTCACGGGCTGATCTGAAATACAGAAAAAGCCACGATCCCTTGCTGCCTTCCATTAAATAGCCAGACCTCATTTCATATGTAAACCTGTATTCACAGTGGAAATGTACTGGTAGGTAACCATTTGCTTAGTTGTAATTTGCATTCAAACAAAAGGCCAGAAGGTGTTAACTCCGAGACAAACCCTTCTGTGTGAAGGATATTTCTATATTCTTAATAACCTTATTACCTTTTGTTTTACTTCTTTTGGAATGAGACACTCGTACCAGCCACCCTGAGACCTTTAAAATGATACTAAACACAATCCTTAATGATAATCATTCACATTAAACCATATATATATATATTCTTATGTGAGTTTTAGCTGTTACTGGGTGAAATGTAAATCAGGTGAGACTGCGTGAGGGGGAGGTCGAATGCTATTTCAGCAAGTTCCTTTGTTTCAATAGACCATGTGGTCAAGACAGTGTCTCCAACCAGTTCTTACAAGGCCAAATGTTCATTTCCAGCTTCAACCAGTTTCCCAGTCTTACAAATGTGACCCTGGACCACAAAACCAGTCACAAGAGTCAATTTCTTTAAATTAAGATTTATGCATAATCTGAAAGCCGAATAAATAAACTCTCCATTGATGTATGGTTTGTTAGGATAGGACAATATTTTGGCCGAGATACAACTATTTGAACATCTGGAATCTGAGGGTGCAAAAAAAAAAAATGAAACATTGAGAAAATCGCCTTTAAAGTTCTACATTTATGTTCGCAATTGTGCTGCATTCACTCACAAAAATAATTGATTAATATACATACGGTAGGAAATTTACTAAATATCTTCATGGATCATGATCTTTACCTAATATTCTAATCATTTTTGGCATTAAAAAAAGTCTATAATTTTGACCCATACAATGTATTGTTGGCTATTGCCACAAATATACCCGTGCGACATGTGACTGGTTTTGTGATCCAGGGTCACAAATATTAAATTAATTCGGCATTAAAACTTTAGACAGCAGTTCATGCATACATGAATGTTCATTACATTTTTTAAAAGGAGATACTAGTTTAAATTCATTAGGCGTACAAACTTTAAACCGCAGATAAAAATGCTGGACATCCAAACAATCACACCACAAAAAGTTGATGACTCATAATTGCAGAGGAAGCTTTCTTCTCAGGCAGAGAAAGAGCTCTGAGCTAAATATCTATCATCACAGCTTGTTTGTGATTGAAGATACTGTCAGAATTGCCCACAGACTCTCTGATTGCATTGTCATTTTTTGCTGCTATCACAGCTGTGCAAGACAAGTCAATTAAAATGACCTACAGGGAGAAAGAGAGGGTCTGATTAGAAGATTTTTCCCCCATCTTATCCTTGTCCCATATCTGATGCTGGTAGAGGACACTCCACCTGTAGCTATCAGGTCACCTTCTCCAGAAGATCTGCACTCTTTTACCTGAATCTATATCTTACAGACCACCGGAGGTGATTTCTGAATTGAAAACCCTCAAATGCTCTCTTTTGGCAGTACATTATGACATACAGTAAATAAAAAAAAATTGAAATTAAGTAATATTAATTACAAGCAACAATAAAAAATACAAAATATTCTCTTGATAGAGTATTTCTTTTCAAGGTCAGAGCATATCCAGGGCTCAACCTGAAGGATTTTTTTTTTACTTGCCCTGCCAAAATTTTCACTGGCGCCACCACAAATAAATAAATAAAATAGGCCTAGTTATTGTTTTCGTTGTTTTTGACCCATAACCTTAATAAATAAGGTTATGACACCAAAACCTACTAGCTTAATTAAAATAAATTGAAAATGTTTGTAAAGACAAGTACACTGTCAGTAATAAAATAAGAACAAATAATCAAATTACGAGCAATAGCACAAATAAATACAATAGAACAAACATAAAAATAAAATAAACGGTGCTTTCAGGTATGTCTAACAGTAGTTTTCAGGTAGAGAAATTAAATAATCGAATGTAAAATAACACTGCATATAGTCTTCTCTGTATAAACTAAATATAGATGAATCCTTATTAAAGTTACAAAAGTTGTTTAGTCAAGAGCAGTGAGTGAGTTCTTTCTCTTGTTTGATTAACATTAAAAACACAGACGGCAGCAGGTTTATTAGGCCGCTGTCACTTTAAGAGCTGCACGGATCCAATATACTGTTACACATGCGTTTTATTTCTCAACTGTTTACATTTACCTAAGACATTACAGACTATGTTTACGAGGATACTCGCCAATACGGACATTTTGACGTGATTTAGTGTCTGCTCAAGCAAAAGAAGATGTGAAAGTGAATTCACTTCAGTATTTGCGCGCTCTCTGAGGGCCATCGGGCAGTCCTTATTGTCGAGCCCTGATATCCCTTGTTAAGCACTTATTTGATATGGTTTGTGATGTCTCACTGTGGGAATGCTTATGGAACAGTGTTCTCTGTCATGTCTGCTTGTGATGGATATCAGTGGCTCTGACTCCGTGGGTTCTGCAGGACAGAACACTAGCTGGAGGTGGCGGGACAAAGGAGAAATTGAGAGGCAGATTAGGCTAGCTAAAGGCATGCTTTGTGAAAACCGGAGGCGTTGGCTCCCTGAACCCCTAGCGCCCTCACTGCAAACATTAGCATTGGCATCTTAGTGCGGCATCAGATCGTGTGTCCGTCCCTGGCAGACTTGGACAGGCAGAGACAGGAGATATACGGACAGAGACGAGGTCGGGAATGGGGAGCTGCTGTGGTCGTGAAGGGGACTCGGGTCATGAGACGGTGCTGGTCAGACACAAGGTTGCATGGCCAGAGACGGACAGGGTCATCTTCGCAATAGACAGGTACATGTCTCTGACACCGTTCTGATCTGTTTAGAGGATGTGGTGCAGTTTGGCATCCCTGTATATCAGTATCTTATTCACAAACACATAAAGTGTTATGAACCAACGCTGTTCTTGGAGGGTTTACTAGTGTGCTAGTGAACTTGCTGTACTACAAACTGCTGATTCTGTCTACTGTTACTATTTAAAGAGGCAAACAGGATTGGACACCATTCAATAAATGTATCTAGATAGGTGACTGGCCACAGGTGCATACAGATAAGTGAATATTGATAAATGTTTTGTTTGGATATAACAGCTAAATACCATTTTTAAATGGGATGTTAGCTATGACAAATGTTATATAACTAAAAATATGTTTTAAAGTTTTAATAATCATTCTAATTATATGAGAATAGGGAAGTCCACATCATAGCTATAACAATAACAACACAGATGAATAATAAGTTAATAATGAATGCATTGACAGCCAATCAGAATGCCTCAAGCTGTTTAATTTTGGTATCAACTTGGTAGCGAAGTACCTTTTTCTTAAAAAAAAAAACCCAATCTAGTACTAATGAGGTTTTCTCTAAGCTTTATGCATTATATTAACTGCTTCAGTCAAATGAAACTGCAACAGTTGCAGGAATGCAAACAAATGAATTTGCTAATTGTCCTTGATAATTAGTTGCAATTCATCCTTCATAACCATCTTGGTAATTGGATATCCTGTTTGCAAATCTAGAGCCTTATCCAACTTTTTTTTTATTAGATGAAAACGCTATGCTGTAAAAATTCTGCCCTTCTTGTTTACTGATCATCTTCAAGCCCTCGTTTTCATCCGAGATACTTCTTTAAGTCTTTAATGAGGACAGAAAGAGACCGGCTGGTGCTTGATGTTTGCAGTGATGTGACGCCTCACATGATTCCAGCGAGTTGTCGTCATGTTTAGGTCATTTTCTTCACATTTTCTTTGATAAAGCAGGGCTGTGCAAAGCAAAGAAACACTGCACATTAATATTGTCGTGGGATGTGTCATCGGTGCATAGGGAGGTTTTAAAGACCAAACTATTGGAAGAATATCCGACCTAAAATAATCTCCGTTCTTTCTGCGTCTTGAATTATTCATAATTATTGCTGTTTGAAGTCTCTTTGATAGCACCAGGCTGTTTCATTGTTTGTGAATCATTAAATCCTGCCTTAGTGGGTATCACTGTTGTACTGATTAATATATCAGGGCAAAGTATTAAAACTACTGCTAAATACTGGATTTAAAACCTCACGTTATCAGAAAAAAGCAGGTGGTGACAGAGGTTTTAGGTATTCATATTTTTTTTATTTATGTGTTACATTTTCTATTAGTTGCAATGACAAAAACAGGGTCACTTGACAAGCGAATTAGTTTCCTTCAAAAGTAACATTCAGGTCAGTCTGATAAATATTGATGCTACATATTTGTAGACTCTATTTATGTACCTCAAGGTCCTCAAAAACCCCTTTTCCACCAAAGCATTTTGAGAGTCGGTTCGGAGCCGGTGCCTACTCACAAACCAGTTCTTTGTGTTTCGACAGCCAAAGAACCGGTTCTCGGCCAGGAAAATTGGTTCCAAAGTGGCACCAACTCTTTGATGGACTCGAACCGATCTTTTACCACGTCATGCTTACGTCGGGCTAAGACGTATGGTGACGTACACAGTGACGTAACGACGTCGTTCGCTAGGCTCTCTAGTCAGTGGAAAAACAAACAGGTTCTGAGAAGGTTCACAAGTTGAACCAACTTTGAACCAGCACCAGTTCCGAACCAGTTCTTTTTTGGTGGAAACGAGGCAAATGAGTTGTAAGAGATGTTGTAAAGCAGTGGTGTCCAATCCTGCTCCTGAAGGGCCAGTTAAACCCCAATTAAACACACCTGATCCAGCTAATCAAGGTCTTACATGGGATACTAGAAACTTCCAGGCATGTGTGTTGAGGCAAGTCTTGCGATCCAGGACCGTGTTTGGACACCCCTGTTGTAAAGTGCATGATTGCTATATGGATTTTTAGCCGTTTCCACCATTGACAAAGCACTTTGAAAACATTTAAACTATGTAAAGGCAAATTAAAGAGTTATTGCTATTATCAATTACCATGATATGACCAATTCAAAATGATAGACATGCTGTCTTTTATTTGTACAGTACAATTTACATCCCAAAGTGCGTATGCCTATTTGATCTGGATTCAGTTGGAATCAGATGCCTGGTGTTTTCTTCCCAAAGTGTGACCTGAAGAAATGTGGCCTGTTTACATCACCCACCGAAAGAAATCTTCCCCACAGACACCTTTCACAGTGAGAGATTATTCCAATTTTAGCTTTTCAGTGAAGCCCAAAGCCTGTGAAATGAAGATTTGTCGGTTCTGTGAAAACTTTGATTTAGGGCATCCATATGTAGTTTAAAATTGAACCTTTGGTGTTTTGACTGGACCCTCCATTACACTGAAATGCCATGTTTTTTATTAACTAGGTCAGTGACTGTTTGTTAAGGAGGTAATGGATGTTAATAGAGTTTTAATGAAAGATGCTGATTGACTGGTTCATGGCCCATGAAAAGCCTTGACTCCGTTGCACACACACACTCACATTGACTGATATTGGATTCTGAATTCACTGAAGAAAATATGAATTCCAACAAGTTAGTGTTGGGTCGTTCTGTCACATGCATCACAGCATCATACTGGGTAAAACATGAACATCATGAGGGGTAACCTACCAAATATTTACCTTTTATTTTATTCTGAAACAGTCTTGCTCTGTCTCATGATATTATTTAAAGAATTGTATTAAAGCAGATTTACATTTGGAGATTAAACTTAGTCATAATTCAGTCATTGATTATGAAGCTGAAAATCAATATCTGTTACTTGTTTTAAGACAGTTGTCAAGGCCCATTTGATTTAATCACATTTCATCGCCGTTGTAAGCAGATTTTAAATTTCTATTGATATATTGCTGTCTAATATTTCTCTGTCTTGCACAGTTTGTGAGCATTACTGTTTGTGTAATAGTGTGGTTAAGCCCTGCAGGCTATCTTGTAGTACGATGTGTAAAAATAGTAAGGTCTATGAGTCTGCTGAGATCTGGAATAAAATATCTGGTTCATAGATGCTCTTGAGACAGCAGTAGTAAGATACACCGTATACTTTTTTGACTAAACTATAGATGTTTAGTTGCTGTGTTGATTTTGCGTATAGTGAATGCTACTATACTATTGACAGTTTGGGGTCGTCAGTAAGATTATTTTTTAAAATAAATTAATACTTTTATTCAGCAATGACCCATTTAATTAATCAAAAGTACATTTTTTGTAGCAATGTTGATGTCTATGACTATTTCAAATAAATGCTGTTCGTTTGAACTTTCTATTCATCAAAGAAAACTGAAAAAATGTGTCATAGTTTCCACAAAAATATTAAGAAGCAGAACTGTTTTCAACATTGATAAATGTTTCTTGAGCAGCAAATCAGGATATCTGAATGATTTCCAAAGGATCATGTGACACTGAAGGCTGGAGACTAATGATGCTGAAAATTAATTTTTGCATCAATGGAATAAAGTTAAAAATATTTGAAAACTGTTATTTAAAATGTTAGTAATATCTCACATTGAGCATAAGAGACGTCTTTAAAATACATTTTAAAAAATGGTATCAGCCATAATCTTTTAAAGGGTAGTGTGTTTGCAGCTTCCTGTGGTATTGGGTTTATTCGTTTTTTTAACGGTTAAATCTCAAATGTCTTGAAACACAAATATTGCAGTGATTTCTATGTAAGTATCTTAAATTAGGATATTTGTTGTGAATTATCGGGGCACATTACTTTGCTTTTAATAATGTCGTGCAAGTCTGAACTCGTTCAGTGTACCAGAATAGTCCACAGAAGGTCATAACTCAGCGAGCTTGGGTTTCGGTGTTGACACACAGAGAAAGAGGCTGGTGGTAAGATTTATAGGGCAAATCCTCACACATCAGGGAAGATGTCCTCTTGACTTTGATGACTGTATGTTCTTCAGACTGCTGTGTGCTGCCGATAAGCTGTGTGTACGTCACTAATCACACACTTCCCTTTTAGCTGATAACATTGACCAGACCACACATTCAAAAATCTTATGACCGCACACATCTGTGATGAACATGGGCACAGCTTCAGGGAAAATCCGTGACAGTGGTGTGTTTGGTGCAGATTCAAATTAGGATATGATGTTGCATCGTGATATATGGAATCAAATGCATTGCATGTATTACAATGTGTAATCGTGAGGTAGTTGCTCATGTGGTTAGTGAGTAGTGATGGAGGACACGTAATTGTGCCAGTCACTGGCTAGCCAGCTTAACCTCTGTGGCTTATTTAATGCAGCTCAGCTCATTACTCTAACTCTTACTCACTGATTTAAATAAAGCACTGACAACCCTTCAATGCCCCAAGGAGGGTTTCCATGTAATTGCACATATAGAGAAGAGGGTGATCTGTCCTCTTTAAAAGAAGGATATTTCAAATACACATCTGTTGATCTCTGATTTATTTCTACTATTGATTTTGCAAGGATCACCTATGCATACAGGGTTACCTTAGTCACCATAAAAATGTACATTGTTTTTGGCAATATGATTTTATGAGTTTTTTTGTTTTTTTTTTGATAAATTTGACCCTGTAATCTTTGATCAAAATAAATTCCCCTCGCTTTTGCAGTGACATCTCTTCTCTGATCAAGTTTACTGGCGTGAGGGCGGGACAACCTTTCACTCACATGACATCCACCAATAGCACACCACAACCATCCAATCAATTCCTCATGGACAAAATCAAGTCCCGCCCTACATTTTTTTTATTGTCCGAGAAGCCGTTTCACTCGAATATACATCACAATAGGGAAGAAAAGACTATGGCAACTTCCGTTTCATGCAGCTTTAAAATAAAAATTCTGCCATCATTTACCCCGATCACCCATTGAATTTAATTTCTTTTTGAAGAATGTCACGACTATGTGCTCCTTCTCATAATATCCATAATTCTCTTAAGTGGACTAAATGGAGTCCAGAGAAATCTGTCACATTCACCAGAAGAATCACTGTGAATATTTTGATTAAATATTTTTTTTAAATAAACATACAAGGATTAATCATTCTGTAACTTGCATTTACCACACATTTTCATTTCATGCCGACTTTAAGACAACTTGAAAGTAGACGAAGCAGGAATGAATATGTGGGAAAATGAGTTATTTTAATGCTTCTTTGTGCTGACACTAACTAAAAACAAATCCCATCTGGGAGGAGACAGACTATGAAATATGTACTCTTATTTTAATCTCTGCTTTGTGGAGCCAGTTTTAGCTTTCAAGTAATTCACTTAAATTCACATTCAACCCCAGTGAAGGCCTAAATGAGATCGCTTTCTGCTGCCAGCATGAGGCTCATGAAGATTAAAACTGAGATTACAATGCCACTTTATTCACTTTAGTTTATGCTTTTCTTGTTCTATATTTAAACCGTTTCAGTCTCGATTTAACAAGGTAACAGATCTTTTTCATGTATTGTGACGTAGCTATATCAAGTAAATGGATTATTGAAAAAGGCGTAGGGTGGGATTTGACTCTATCCATCGGTTTTTATTGAATGGAGTCCAGGACATAATGAATGTCCTGCATATGTCTGTTTCGAGTTTTGACATTTTGATTAAAAATTACGATGCATGTTTACATTAAAGAAAATAAAGAAAAACCAGCTTGGTGGAATGCAAAAACACGTTCTGTGTGGAAGCAATTTTCAGTTTCGGACCCAGCCAGTGACTTTTCTTTTCTCCGAGCGGAGCTCGAGAGCACCTGTATTGTTTATTTATTCATTGATCAATTAAATTCCCAGATCATTCTCTCTCTCTTTCATTGATATATATTTCCCATCCTGTGCTCAGTCTATCTCTTCCTCCAACAACACTGCACATCCTGTGACAGAGACAGGCAGAGATTCAAAAAGAGTAGGTTCGCTCTTTTCACCCCTCCCTTCCTCTTTCCCCCCTCCCCGTGAGTGAGTGCAGAGGTACGTCAGAGCAGAAGACTGGTGTGTGTGTGTGTGTGTGTGTGTGTGTGTGTGGCTGGTGAGGAAACAGGAGCGTCGGAGATAGGAGACTCCACACTGACAGCAAAACCACGATGCTTACGCCTTTGCCTGCTTCAACGGCCAAATGTGTCGGTTTTACCTATTCCGTGTTTTGACGTCCACGGAGCTGAAACCTCTCTGCTGCTCACTCCTGAGAAATGGATGAGATTTAGATTCTGGAACTATTGCATTGAGGCTCTTCTCGGGACTCTTTCCTTTTACCCGGACTGATTCTTCCCATTTCTTACGTTGTTTTCCTCTCCTTCATGAAGCCTGCATTTACTTTGCTATTAAACTGAAAGCAACAGAACTGGGCTTTCTGTAAGTGTCAGTCATCCAGTCATTCGTTTGGAAGTTTTGCACTTGGAGCTGTTTGGATTAAACATGTGGAGCCAGTCAGGATTTTCCAACCAATACCAACCTCATCCCGCTCACCCCTTTTACCATGTACCGTACAGGTGGGTTGGCCCTCCTCTTTTATTTGATATCACATTGAATGTTAATGATGAAGTATTTGAATTGGATTTTTGGCAACATTTCGCATTCATTTTCCTCTTCCTGTAATGGGGAGTGTCCACAGAATCCTTCCCGAGGGGTCATTTCAGGATGGATCTGCCTGGCTGTTGATGCTGAAACCGTTTGGCAGGTTTTAGTTGGATAAAACTAGATTAAATCGAAATCACGTGTGTCTGTGGCAGGGATTACACTGCGGTGGGAATGAATGAGAACTGCTTTATTTATGTCAAGGCATTGTGGAATTCCAACAGGTCCTGTTGAACTGGCAAGTTGAGTGAGTTCTGTGGAAGGGAAGACGTAATGCACAAAAACATGTCATAAATACTCTCTGTGAAGGTGTATAGTGATCTCCACAATCTGACCCCATGCCTTCATATTTTATTGTCCTCCTAACTGACGGTTTTGTGTTTCTTTGAATACCAACTGCGACATTCCAATTTACTTGCAAATACTTCTGCAAGTGTGTTTACTTTGAACTCTAACTCTTTCCCGATTGCTTAAAAAGAGATTGTTCTTTCATTATTTACTCATTGCAGGCTTTTGGCTCAGATGCATTTCTCATGATTCAGTGGAAATACTACTGTTAGTTCAGTTGACTTTTTATTTATTTTTTGTGTACTTTCAGAGGCACAGCAGGGGTTAATTTATTCCACTTCGCTTTGTTCTCAGCTGCATTAAGATAATTACGCAAAACCCATTATTGCGAGTTGCTGTTTTAACAACTTCTATCAGCATAATGTGTTTACTGTTCACTTTCCCTTGCTATAGACTGAAAAAGTCAGTGTAACCTACATTTGTTTTATAAAGGAGCCCTACTTCTCTAGCATTTGTTTAACCACCATATGAGAGTGCTTTGCTTTTTGATTCACCTGATAATGCTTTGCTGAAAGTGTTGCTTGGCTGATGTTGAGTAACAATTCATCCACTCTTTTCTAGGACTACAAGTTTGAGGTTTGAGCTAAAGTTTAGTTTCATTAAAGGGATAGTGATATCCAAAAAAAAAAAACATTTTGTCATCATTTACTCTCCATCAAGTTGTTCCAAACCTGTATGAATTTCTCTTTTCTGCTGAACACACAATAAGATATTTAGTAGAATATGGGTAACCAAACATTTGATGGACCCCATTGACTTCCATTGTATGAAAAAAAAAAATACTATGGAAGTCAATAGAGCCTATCAACTATTTGGTTTCTTCCATTCTTCAAAATATCTTCTTTAGTGTTCAGCAGAAGAAAGAAATTCATACAGGTTTGGAACAACTTGAGGGCGAGTAAATTATGACATTTTCATTTTTGGATGAACTATCCCTTGAATGATCTAACACAGAAGCGCTGCACTGTTACACTACGTGACCTCTCTCAAAGGCCCACAGAGAAGAAAATGAAGAGTTGAATAAAGGCGTTATTTTTGTTTGTTTTTTGCGCACAAAAAGTATTCTCGTCACTTGATAAACTTATGGTTGAGCCTATTTTAACAATGTTTTTACTAACTTTTCTGGGCCGGTAAGTTTCAATAACATAGAAGCCTATGGAGGAGTGATCCAGCTCTCAGATTTCATCAAAAATATCTTAAATAGTGGTCCGAAGATAAACGAAAGTCTTACGGGGTTGGAACAACATGAGGGTGAGTAATTAATGACAGAATTTTCATTTTTGGGTGAACTAACCCTTTAAGGCAGTGGTTCCCAAACTTTTTCTCCCCCTTTTGTAGAGAAAAATAATATATTAATACAGTACTGCAACTTCTCAACTTCAACAGGCTTCTCTTTGTGTTTGTGATGTGAAAGTCTTTAAATGGCATCTAAACTTGTTCAGCTTCATACTATCAGAATATTTTGAAGCACACAACACACTGTGTGGTCTCTCTTCATTACCACAGTTGTACTAGTGATTCCGAGGGCAAGATATGCCTCATTATATTTTCTTGTCTCGAGGGTGTCTAAACTGGGCGCGACAAAATGAACGTCGCAAATCCATTTCTCCCTTGTGTCAGAAGTTGTGTGAGCGCTTGGAGCACGTCAGAAATTGAACGGGGCATCGGTTTACTGTCGGAAATTTGTCATGTTGCGTATTGCCGCTCCACATCCAGTGTAGACAGCTTCACTGATTATAATGGGTTCTATCTGGTTTTGTCGCGTTGCACTGCTCGCGTCTGGTATAGACACATTGTTTTGGTAGTTGTGCATTTAAAATCGATTCATTGTCTGCTTTATTTTTACCTGGCGCTGGCAGTCCTTTCACAAATTTGGGAACCACTGGATTAAGGATTGTGTCATCTGAAAAGTAATCCGTAAAATTTTACTATCTGTTTGATTTTTCTAAATGGCTTGGTGAAAGTGACATATTTAGTGATTGTACGTTAAAAATTGTCATGCATGAATGCATACATGCAATTAAAAAGTCCATAAATTGTAGCTAGCTTGAAATTGAAATAGCTCCTACATAAAAGTTTTTATTGGATCGGGTTCACTTCGACGTGCTATTTATTCTGGTGATACGCAGCACGTTTGAGCTTCAGCAAGAACCAATGAGGTTTGTTCTCGCGCGTCAAGCAGGTTCGGATGAGCTTCTGTTTATGTTCAATGATCAATGTTAAATGTTTTAAACCGCTCGATTCATATGGATTAGTTTTACGATCTCTTTATGAACTTTTTGAAGCGTCAAAATAGTAGTTGCATTGCTGTCAATGGAGGGACAGAAAGCTCTCAGATGAACGAAAGTCTTACGGGTTTGGGACGACATGAGGGTGAGTAATAAATGACAGAATTTTCATTTTTGGGTGAACTATCTCTTTAAGGCTTCATTGTGTAGTGTACTAATCTTTAAAAGTGAAAGTTCATATTTAGAGTTGATTTTTAGTCAGGAAAACTTTGTGTATGTGCACGTGTCTTTGCATTAGCATGTATGTGGATGTGTGCAGCAGTTGTGGTTCAAATTGCAGCGAGTGGATTGGCTCACACAGCAGATTGTCTTGATTCAAGTCCTGATTAATGTTAACAGACTTGACCAGTCTGACCTCATTACTATGATGGCATATAACTTGCCTGCACCTCCTAATTGATCTAGTTTCATTAGTTCCTCATCTCACACCACGCATGACAAACACATCCACTTATAATCAATCAATCAGTCTGTTAAGTGTACTAAACTGCTCTTTGATTTTCCTCATGCAGTACTCAGAGACCTCTTCTGTATGCAGTGTAATATCAGAGCTGATAATAAATGCAGCTCTTCGTGAAAAGATCCGGGCTCTGAGACAAAATCTACAGCAGTGTCTTTGGTGTGATTATCTGTGCCATTTACAAAAACGCAGAATTTGCACAGGGAGCCCATCTGCTTCTCTAGCCCTGGCATGAACCAATCACAATCCAGCATGGGTCCCAGAGAGGCCATGCTGAGACCCCAAAAGAGGGCTAAAAAAAAGTCCTGCGCTCATCTGAGCTGGATCCAGCCGTGTAATTTGCGTTGTGACGCGGATCCGTGATTTATCCAGCGCCGTCGGAAGATTGAGAGGATCAAAGATCAGAGGGATGATCCAGATGTGTGGATATTTGATTTGTGAGAGCCTCAGACTCATTCGTGTCTCTTTCTCTGTGATGAGTGGACATCCAGCCAATGAACTGGAACATTTTTATTTCTGTGAGAAGACATGTAACAGATGTTACAGCAAGGGATATTGTCTCTCTTTAGTCCACTGAGGGCAACAACAACAACAACAACAACAACAACAACAAAAAAAATGCTAGGCTACTGTTTTCAGAGCTGCTTGGGACTGAACCATTCAAGGTATGACTAATTGAGCAGTTAAGCTTTTTATTGGTTAAAAGGAAGCTGCTGGGAATTTTAGTAGTGATGTCATATATCATGTGACCTGAGAGGAAGACGGTTTGCCATGAATGCATTGCACCATATATTTGTCATATGTTCTTCTTGCTTTAATGTTGTGTTCCAGTAAAAATACATAGACATCTTGTACATTTAAAGTAAATTTGACTGAGATACTGTATTATGATACTTTTTTCAGAGTATATATATTGAATTCATTTATTTTAAGTGTATTTTTTTGTTAAATATATTCTTAATATTTCACAATTTCACTGCATTTTTGCTCAATTAAATGACATAAGAGGCTTGTTTCAAAAACAAACAAAATAATTTTTCATCTCCTCATTCTCTAAACTTCTCACGCCTTGGTCTAAATGGCTCGTCTGACATTTAAATGTCGCTTTTCAACAAGGGACTCAAGTAGCAGCGTAGGTTTTGCTGACGGCCTGTCAGCGTGTGAATGTGTGCAATGCCTTTATTAATTTATTATTAATTCATGCTAGCCATTTATGAAGGTCTCTTATTGCTGCTGAGGAATGTTTCTCTCTTTAATTGGGATATCCATTATAATCTCTCTTAGCTTTGTGTGAAATAGAAAGAGTCGAGGCCAGCCGCAGTTCAATTCCCATTTAAATGAATCTGAAGCCCTGCAAATATTGACACTGATGTGAATTGAGCTGTGCAGAATAATAAAATGTGCATAATCTGTCTTTGGAGGATGAGAGGTCTAAAAATAACTTTAGTGTGAGGTGTGTGTGTGTGTGTGTGTGTGTGTGGATCAGCACCAGCACCAGGTGTTTGGGTTCAGGGTCTGATACAATATATTTGTCTTTCTGCCACAGGAACATGGATGAGAGACACCTACTTGTTTTGCCTAAATACAAATATAATTCTCAAGAGAAAATATAAACAGACTTTGTTTACTCACAGCAAAGCAGTGATTCTTGAGGAGGGCACAGGGCTTTCATGAAGACCCGGAGAAATAGAGGGGGGGAGCTTATCGTAAATGTCTTGAATAATTTCAGATGTCTTGGTGGGTGGTGAAAATTCCAATGTGTGAATATTTGAGAATAATGTTGCTTTATGCTACTGACTGTGAACCATCATGGTGTTTTCTGGGCTAAAGGCTCACCTTAGGACAAATGTGCTTTTTACTATTCCCATAGTGTATGATTATGGAAAAATTAGGACATTGATTCAGCACATTTTGTGGGAAAATAATTAGTATTGAACAAATAATGTAGTTAAAGTAATGTTTAATACTTGTTAAAAACAATCACTTCAGCTAAAATAGTACTATTTTCTCTTTATTTTATTACTTTACAGTAAGAACAATAACTATTATATTTTATTATAAGTAATTTGAAATATAATGGTTTCATTATAAATATAGTGATTATCTCTAAGGTGGACAGCCAACTTAATAAATTATATTAAATCTGAATCAAACCATGTTATGTCAACAACTGAAAAAGTCACCCAGCTGTTTTTATTGTCAATTATTGTGCCTTTAGCCCCACAGCTTTTTACCCTAAATACCATACTTTTCTGTGCGCTCTCAGCCAAAGCAGGCACACATAAAGCCGCCACTCAAACAGCTTGCGACGGTCAAATACATTTTTTCCTAAATGGTCAAATACACACAAACTTTGGTCAAAATGCCAGAGTATTCGCTTAAACATATTCATTTATGTCTTAAGTGAATGTAAACAGTCAAGAAAGAAAACACATGTGTAACAGTAAATTGGATCAGTGCATTCGGTCTTAAAGTGACAGCAGCCTAATAAACCTGCTGCTCTCTTAGTCATTATTGTTAATCAGACAATAAGTGAAAAAGAGAAAATCACTCACTGCTCTTGACTGAATAACTTTTGTAGCTTTAATAAGGATTAATCTATATTTAATTTATGCAGTTAAGACTGTACAGTTATCATGCTTTTTACTACATTTAGGTGAGATAATTGTAATTTATTTTAAAATTACCCCTAACCCAACCAAACTCCCCTTTCAAATAAAATAAAATAAAATATTCAACCCCCCTATAAGAGTCACCTATAAGGAAGGAAAATTCATCCCCTGCACATTTAGCTCTATTGTACCCTACTGTTAGTGGAGTTTGCAATGAAAATGGAACTCGAGGTCTGATTAGATTTGTTGTGGCGAGAGAGAGAATGTTGTAGTGGTGAGCGGGCAGTATAAGTAAGTTGTTGGCTGAAGCAGGCTGTCTGAGACTAGTTATTTAGTTATTTCTTTAAACAATTAATCTGTGGAGCACAGTTCTCAGTTCCCTGTAGCTTTGGGAAGTCTGACACATTTCTGCAAATCAGTTTCTTTTGCAAATCAGTTTCTTTTAAACAGATCTTAAAAATCTGATTTTAAACAGGTTTAAACATTCTAGATTGCAGGAATGACGCCTAATGTTATAAAAACCATCAGGAATGTAAGTTGGGAGCTGGTGGAAATTTCTATAGGAGCAGGTGGAAAATTCTATAGGAGCAGGTGGACAATTCTATAGGAGCAGGTGGAAAATTCAATAGGAGCAGGTGGAAAATTCAATAGGAGAAGGTGGACAATTCTATAGGAGCAGGTGGACAATTCTATAGGAGCAGGTGGACAATTCTATAGGAGCAGTTGGACAATTCTATAGGAGCAGGTGGAAAATTCTATAGGAGCAGGTGGACAATTCTATAGGAGCAGTTGGAAAATTCTATAGGAGCAGGTGGACAATTCTATAGGAGCAGGTGGACAATTCTATAGGAGCAGGTGGACAATTCTATAGGAGCAGGTGGACAATTCTATAGGAGCAGGTGGAAAATTCTATAGGAGCAGGTGGAAAAGTGGAAAATTCTATAGGAGCAGGTGGACAATTCTATAGGAGCAATTCTATAGGAGCAGGTGGAAAATTCTATAGGAGCAGGTGGATAATTCTATAGGAGCAGGTGGACAATTCTATAGGAGCAGGTGGAAAATTCTATAGGAGCAGGTGGAAAATTCTATAGGAGCAGGTGGGTGCAAGATGGAAAAATCTGTCCCACACAGACCAAAGTGTTGCTCGTTTCTGTTTATGAGAATAATAAGATATTTCAAAGCCTGTATTTAAAAAACCCCACATAAATTCATTATAGCAATTCTTGCTCTGTCCTGCACATTGTCTGTATAATTTCCTTATTTTCATAATTGAACTAGTTACTGTACAGAATCAATGAGCTAACTAACATACTTTTGCATGTGCATATACAAAAAATATATATATTCTATTATACCACTTTTATATCTTGTGTCAGATAATTTTACTTTAATTACTACAGTTTAAGCTGTTCATTTTAATTTCTTCTGCTCAGTAAGTTTTTTTTTAAAGAAATATACTTTTGTTCTGTAAGGATGCATTTAATTGATCAAAAGTGGCATTAAAGACATTTATAATGTTGCAAAAGATTTATATTTCAAATAAATGCTGTTCTTTTGAGCTTTCTATTCATCAAAGAATCCTAAAAAAAAATGTTATGTTTTCCACTAAAATATTAAGCAGCACAACTATTTTCAACATTGATAATAGTAAATGATTTCCGAATGATCCTGTGACACTGAAGACTGAGTAATGGTTATATTAAAATAGAAAACAATTTATTTAAAATGTTACAAAAGTCATTATTTTAAAACAAAATAATTAAATAAAACAATTATTTTAATAATATTTCTCAATAGAAAATTACACAATTCTACAGAATTTTTGATCTAATAATTGCAGCCATTGTGAACCTAGAAGACCTCTTTTAAAAACATGAAAACATTTGCGTAAATGTCTTGGTGCATATAAATGTAAAAAGTATTAAATAGAATATCTGTTGTGTTCTTACCTTAAAAATCAACATGAAAAACATGCCTTGATTATATTCAACTTAGATTTTCACTGTATTTTACTCACGATGGTTCCTCAGACCAAATGGTCTATGTATAATATACTGTAGCATCCAATTTAGTAAAAATAGAAATATTTAAATCACCTATCCCAATTGACTGGGTTTATCCTTCAGTTTTGACCTATGACCTTTTTATTTCACCAACAAATGCTTAAAAATGACCTGTGACCTTCATTCTCAAACACGCCTGAATTTTTGTGCTATTTTTGGGAGCCACATTTAGACAGGTTAACCCTAGAGTCAGGTCTGCGTGACTCATCATGTAAACACAAACATTCAGTGACCAGGGATATTACAATATCACACATCTTTAGTTGAACATAATCTGTGTGTGTGTGTGTGTGTGTGGGCTTGAGTGCAGTGACTCATACGGGCAGCAGATTGAATCAAGGGGAACAATAGATTTGAGCAGAAAAAATAGTCAGGAAAAGGCATGGATCAAAGAGCCGTATAACCTCATTTTGCCTTCTGTAGGCCACGACAGCAGCACTCTTTATTCTTCTTACATCCTTCTCAATGACAAAACAACATCTCTCACGGAGAGGAAGGGCCAGGCCGCTGGGCCTCAGGCTGCTGGAGCCTATTTTAAACTGAGATCCATGTTTCCTCTGGCCTCAGTGGACCTCCGCCTCTGCTTTTACTTCAGACATCAAGTAGCAGTTTTATGCAGCTCAACAGCACCAGTAAATCAATGAGGAATACGAACAGACTCAAAGCAGCTCAATTAGATGTGGTATGCTTATTCTTTTTTCTTTTTTTTACTCCGTTCACTCCTTCTGGGCCCCTTATCAGGGTTTTTCAAATCTGCAGCCACAAGTGCCAACTGTTTTTCTAAGATAAATGCTAATAGGTTTCAAACTGTGTTTTGCATATGCTTGCTCGTAGGCTACACATTTGAAGATTCATCTTTTGTCCTTGATAAATCTGTTAGTCTGTCTGCTTGTTTGTTTTTCCGGTCACATTTACAGTTGTTTGGCGAATTTTCATGGCTGAAATCGAGCCATTTTAATAGGTATCTTGCACAATTGTGAATTTCACTCAAGGGCAAAAGATTTAAGTTGATCACACGGATTCGCCGTGTTGACCAACAGGTCTGAAAGTGGCTGCGTGTCAATACACTATTTACAATAGTTGTTTCCATCCACCTATTTTTTATACAAATCTTAGGATGTATCGCATAAAAAACGCTACATTGAAAGGACAATATGGACATCAATTCTAAAATGCACATAAAAAGCGTATGCACATAAAAACCCTCAATGCGCAACAAAAAAAAGTTATGTTTTTTTTATTTCTGTTGGAACTAGGGAGCGGTGGAACGGCTGGACTAACCAGCAGATCAGTGTCATTGCACAGCATCTCAAATGTTGTTTTAGTTATTCAAAAGTCTGTCATCTGAATGATTTGGTGGAATTCACTCCCAGAAGTGTCTCACATGATTGAATTCACAAACACCAGCATCCGGACGCAAGGTGACATGACTGCTATTATTGCGTTTCGTCTGTGTGTTCTGAGGCGCGAGTATGATGTGTGAAAAAGTCCCACAGTGGCTTCCACCATTGGAGCAACTTTGTTTTATTACAGGTATTTTGCACCAAATTTCCCAGGAAGTGACAATTTTGTTCTCCCGAACACATTTTTATGTGATATTCCAATTTTGTGCACAAGTTAAATTTGCAACCTTGGATGGTGGTGGATAATGGACTTTTTTTGGCCAACTGAATTTTTGCTGAAATTTCACTAATGTCACTGCAACCTTTAGTCTTATATGCAAAAAAAAAGTCCTGTAGAATTATATTTCTATCATAACTCTGCCAGTGGCACGTTTTCTCATTGTCTTCAGAAAATATAAAAATCTAGTTTATTTCCTCATTCTGAAGATGCCACAAAGTGTCTTGATTGATAATGGCAATATGTTATCAAACCAGATATTTCAATATTTTTTAAATAATGATGGATGACTGAGAATGAGATTCTGGCGTAGAGTTTGGTATAGGAATTAAAATGTAAATTGGGCTAGATATTGATCCTGGAAAACAAAATGACAGCACACACACATTGCAATTTTATGCAAATTAAGAGGAGGTAGTTATAGGATGTTCATTTAGAGTTTTTTTTCCTTCTGATAAGTAACTGAACAAATTTGTTTCCATAGAATTTTTATGCTAAATATAAGGATGTTTGTCCAGATGTATTAATAAATATTGATAAGAGGTGAAACGTTGTTCCAGAAGAGAACTAACATGCCCCTGAATCTGTTCACCAGCGTAACTGGTCAATCCAGTTTATTTGGTTAAGTTGCTTTACATGTCATTTGAATACCGTGTCATCAGAGTAATGCTGTTTACACTCAACCGCTCTTCTGTCATAGTTTAACGTTCCCATGACTTGTCAGGTTCACTGAAATTTGATACGAGATTAGAGCGAAAGACTCTAAAAGGGATATTCTCTCACTTGGAATTGGACAAGAGTTTCCTGTATTGTCTTTTTACACCCAAAGAAAATGATCTTTGCACATATAGCCGATGTACTCTTCCTAAAAGTATAAGTTGTGTCGTTTACTTCTCAATTTTTGGTATGTTTTTGAGATAACGTAAATTAAGTAAAAAAGTGTCTTTAATTTGAAAATGATACATTTTTTTATTTTTGACTGATTAAGAAGTGATTCATTTTATTTATACATTCTATATTTCACTCACCGCTCCTATAGCAAGATGGCTCTCAAGACAAAATATTCAGAAAGTATTGACAAAGGATCACCTTTATACTTTCTCTCTATATATCTTTCGAGGCTCAGTTTGCCTACTGATGACGTGTGAGAGGACTTGTTGGATAATCTCATTCCCCCAGACGTCTGAGCTATTGAATTTCCTGAATATTTAGATTTCCTGAGGTGAAGGAGGCTTGTGAATCACTTCTGACATCATAGACAGGCAGAGACAGTGGTTTGCATAATAACAGCAGGGTGAGAAAGTTAATTGAAAAGACCTTTTGAACCTCGTTTCATCCAGAGGAGCCTTTTTTATTACTCTCTATTCAATATCATGTGCTGGAATCCTACAAAAGCAAAAATAATTGAAAAAAGAATCCATTTCTAACCTTGTGAATTTTAACTGGTGGACTTTTACAGATCTGCTTGTTCCATATATTTTTGATCAAAGGTCATTGGAAACCAGGATATCACAAACCTGATTCAAACTAGTTAAAAGTGACACATATTCATTAGTGTTGCCATAAATATAGATTTTTCGTTGCATATAGATTCTGAATATCTGAAACCTTATCGATACACTGAATCAGCTTCTCACCACAGTGTGTGTTTTATTTAAAGTCGGCATGAAACGAAAATTTTCTTCTCTTTTGTGACGTATAAAAAATAGCTTCTCGAACAAGATCATTTTTTTATTTTGGATTATAAGGAGCTGACATTATACCTTATTGTTAAATGAGACCACAGTACTAAAAGCATGTGAAAGTGACTTCTTATTCCATCCTCTGTGATTCATCTTCTTTTTGATCCCTTTGCATTTTCCTCTCTCCAGTGTCCCGCCTCTCTGACTGTCGCAATCGATTTTGGAGATAAGCAGCCTTCAAAGTCTCATCGCATGCTGCCAGAAATCTCCAAGCTGCATGATGGATTACGTCAAATTGCCATCTATATTTGTCCGTGAATGAGCTGAGTTTGTGACAGCTTATTGATGCCTCTATCAATGGCAGGATGTAAAACAGACATTAACTGAGATTAGTGGGCCGACCAATGAAGATCTAAATTTGTGCCATAGCCGCTCAAATTGTAGTCATATTCAGGATATGATGCAAAAGACGTCTTTTTTATTGAACTTTTCTTTGATACTGAACAGATTGCTCTTTATCTTTATCTTTGGAGAGCTTTTCCATCTCATGTCTCTCCGAGAAGTCATTGGCCTGACAGTTGAAGTGGCTTTTCCATGTCATCTCCAGGGTTACTGACTGTCTGATAAGCTTTTTGAGGTTTGAGAAAGTTTGACCCAACCAACACACCCTGAAGCCTGCTATCAGGCTCTTAAATGTTGAATGTAGCCATATTTAAGCAGGACTGTATAAATCTAGCCCCCAATTAGGGCTTGGCGATACATCAAATATTAGCTAAATTATCACAATATCACAAATATCGGGAAAATGTTAAAAGTTTAGTTTATAAAGACAGTAAGCCAGCTTCACTCAGTTTCTCTTGTAACAGCTATCCAGATATCGGATAGATGAGATAAAAAGGAGTGAAATTGGCTTACTGTCTTTATAAACTAAACTTTTAACATTTTCCCGATTTTTGTGATATTGTGATAATCAGTCTTTTTCATGGGGCCAAAAATCAGCTTTTTAAATTATTCCAAAGCAAATGCAAAAATATCGAGAAATATTTAAAATATTATTGATTTTTCTTCAATAATACGAGAATGACAGTTGATAGGCTGCTGCTTTCAAGGGTTTTACTTTTTTTCATTTAGTTAAAAACAGTAAGCAATCACTACATTTTTATTTCAACTGTTTTGCTGTAAAATATTGAATATTGTCAAATTTTCAGAATAGATCTGAGACATTGACACATTGAGTGTAAATGCAAACTAATAGACCCGCCATTTTTTCTATGTAACATGTTTTTATGTTATTCTAAGAACTCACTTTGTTGTTGCAACAACCTTAGCTTTTTGTTGGGAGATCATTTTCTCCATATTTTGGTGTAAGATTTTAAAGGAACACTCCGACTTTTTGGTTAAAATATGTCTGTCTCATGTGACTTTGTTTTTTGTACACTCTGTGACTATACAAATCACAACATGTAAATAGGAAAATGTTTGCGTTATTTTGTCACTTATTTGGATTAGTATGCTAGCTGCAACCATTTAGATCCAGTCTTAAGCTATGCTAGCGGTGGGTGCGTCAAACAGACTTATAGCACGCACGGAGATGAGAAAGGTATGTATGGACTTATCTAACTCTGGGGGATAAGGTGAATAGGCCAAAGTCCCAAAAAGTCGGATTGTTCCTTTAAATGCTACTTTTGTGTTCATTTAGTACAAAACAGTAAGTGAATTTAAGATGATTTTTTTCAATAGTGTTGACTTTGAAATGCAAAAAAATATATAGATATATTCAATATTGTCAAATATTTAGAAAAATAATTATTTTTAGCTATATCGCCCAGCCTTAGACTCAAGGTCATAGACCTTAAATAGCTTTTCTGTGTCCTTTCCCTGAGTAGAAACTCAATTTCAGTAAAAACATGACCTGCTGTCTGTAGTCTCTCTGTGTGTGAGAGAGTTGTAGCATTTTGATGCGAAATGTGGCGTCCCATTTCATAGAGCCTCTTCCTACTCGGTCATTACTGCATACACAATGCTGACAGCAAAATTTTCATTACCTTTCCAATGACAGATTTAATAAGTAATCTGTTGGTGGGAATTTGCTCTTGAGGGACAAAACAGTTGGTATAGCCTAACTATGCAACATCTGGCACTGAATGGATTATGGTTATGATGAACAGTTTTGACAAAAAGACAAGTATAGTATATCTTGTCGTTGCATTACTTAACAGACATTTTCCTATGTTGCTTGTACTGTGAAAGCCAATACTAGGATTGATGGCACTCTCAGCTCCAATTACGAGAGAGATGGCATAACTTGGCATACTTTAATTGATCCACTCCAGCAGCTTCTTATTTTTAGATACAATTGGGGCCTAGCTACATTTTCATTAGGGGCCGTGCTCTATTCTTATAACACTGCTGGCAGGTCTCAAGAGAGGACAAGTTTGGCTGTATCCCAGCTTTCTATTACATATCATTACATACGTGCCTTGTATACATATTAATATATTTTGTGTACCAATGAAACAAGAATGAAACTTCCCTAGTCAATTTACTTGTACTTTTTGTACAATTTTGTGACCAGTGACCTGGGACTGGGTGGGGATTGGGATTTTTGTCATTTTTTCCTTTCGAATACTGGATAGCTCAGTAAAACGATTAATTGGGTGTAGGGCTGAGCGATAAAACTATAATGATAATTATCGCAATATAATTTTCCTCGATATAATTATAGCATATGTTCGATATAATGTTTATGCGCCAAAAGCGGAACGAAACCGCGCGCTCGTTTGAACCACGCCACATGGACCGTTTATCTGCTCGGATCAGACGGCAGTGCGCGAGCTTACTAGAACGGTCTCGATCACGCGACCACTAAGCGATTCTACGAATGTCTCAGTGATTTAACTAGTTTAAACCAGATGAAACAGTGCTGACATTCTCAACAGCACTGACAAACACGAGAAACATGAACGATCCAGTTAGAAAGCTTTTCAATCTACAAATCTCCATGATTTAGCTTGGATTTACTGTTGTAACACTAACTGGCCGGCCAACATTGTAACTTACAGCGGCCCACTGGGAAATGGCCTGTCCGTTCCTGAACTGCCCCAGACAGCAACATAGTGTTGGCCCAGATCCGGCCCACATCTGGTACACCTGGATTCCACACGTACCAGATGTGGGCCGGATCTGGGCCAACACTATGTTGCTGTCTAGGGCACCATGTCATTGTGGCAGAAATGTGGTATATTCTTATCAAATTATATATATTATTAATGTAGTAAACATGTATTAAAGGAGTAATGGAGTATAATTACAGTATTTTTGGTTATTAAGCTATAGCATTTGTGAATTTGTATTTATACACAAATGTATTTATGCTTTTTTTCATGTTTCATGGACACCATATAATTACATTTATCATAGTTGTGAGGTGTTATATGCGTGCATGGTTTTACCCATGGTTATCATGATCTAAATCTATGTTACTCTGAATAGCCACTGGTTAATTTGATTAAAAGTAGAGTCCTAACTCAAACAGTCAGAATATTTAACCCTCTACCGCATGGTGTTGCCATATGGCAACATTCTCTTTGTGTTCATTTCATTGCCAATGTTTCTTTAAGAAAACATTCTCGTGTTTTTTGTTGGAATGTGAAGACCTTAGTTTAGCCAATGATGTGCTTTGCTTAAGTCACATGACATGTTGTAATTTTTTTCTGTGCCGCGATTTTTGACAGACTGTCGACTCTCTTGTCGGTAGTTGCTGAAAGCAATCTAAAACGTCAGTAACAAACAAGGACCATCCCATAAACCATCCCTCAGTTAGGTTATGATGACATATTCACCAAAAAAAAGGTTTTATGAAAATTTTTGGGAAATCGATCAAATCTGTGTTGCCAAGCGTCAACACTGTGCAATAGTGGAATGACATTATTGCAAAAGTTTAGCCAGCTAGACAGGTCAGCTGCAATCTGTTAAACTGTAGCAATAACAACATTAATGCTAGTGATATAATGTTGTTTTTGTTCATTTCCAGGATATGAATTCTTGATATCTATAATTGTATTTTCACCATAGGCTGCCATTCAAAATCAATTGTTGATATCAAGAATTGATTTCTTACTAGTAGAAATATAATTTTGATATCAATCATTTCTTTGTTAGTAAATATGTGAATTCCTGATATCAATAATTCAAATGTCACTAGCTGAAATGTCTATTCTTGATATCAACAATTGAATTGCTACCAGTAAAAAAAAATATTTTTGACATCTGAAAATCTGATATCAATATTATTTTAGATATCTAAAATGTCTAAAATTCTTACTAGTAACAATCACATTCATGATATCAGAAATGAACATTGTCACTAGTGACAATTAAATTATTGATATAAAAAATTGCCATTGTTAGTAGAAATCTAATTCCTGATATCAATAACTATCATTTTAACTTGTAAAAATGTAATTGTTGATATTAAGAATTAGTATCCTGGAAAAGAATAAAAGTTAAAACGGCTTGTCATACTGCCAATGCATTTGTAGGCTATTATGAAAAAAAAAATCTAATTTAAATGGCTTTTTTTCTTTCTAAAAAAATGTCCACTGTTGTGTGTTGTTGCGAATGGCAACATATCATAAAGGACCTTAAAAAAAAAAAAAAAAAAAAAAAAAAAATCGAATTTTCTTTTTACAGCACTTCAAGTTAAGCCATTCTAAGAAAATAAAAAGAGTCAAATATTTTTTTCTATAGGTCTATCATAATGCGTGCGGTAGAGGGTTAAATCCCATATGAGGTTGTCTACATTTTTATAGATGTTACTGTTTTAATGTATTTTTGAGTGTATTTTCCGAGAATGAGTGTTTGACTAATAACACATGCAGAAGGGTCATTACTTCAGTTTTTTGCGAGCTCTAGCAGTTCTCTTCAGGGGTCGTCTCTCGGCACCGTGACACTGACACAAGACACCACTACACCGCTGGCATTTTACCCTCCCGACCATACAAGACAACTAGACACGCTAAACCTTGCAACAGAGAAGCCGAACCAGTGACGAGACAGGTAAACAAAAGCCTGCTGCTATTCTGCAACACTGTATATGGCATCAGAGGGACGCTTATTGATTGTAAGTGGAGAACAGGTCATTCACCATTGTGAAAATGCTCTTACTAAAGTAATGGGGTCTCTCTAAGTACGGTTTTAGCTTACTGGTAAACAAGCTGTACTGATGTGTTTTCTAAAGGAGATGTCTGGGTGTTAACACAGTGTGAAATGAAGTCTTGCTTTGGTTACATTTTAACTAAGCTGGTTTACTGTTATGTGCTTCTGAGAAACGTGAGTTTAAGTTTAACAAAGAAGCTTTCAGTGTGGCGGAAACTTGTTAGTCGAACACAAAAATTAAGCTACTCAATAAATCACTGCGCATGCTATAATGTTATATATTGATATATTAAATGACTCATTACTGTCATATGAAATGCTTTTGGCTGCTCTATATGGCTGTAAATTACATGCTGACTCTGGGTCAGTGTGTGGGATTCTAACTGATTATCTAGTGATTCATTGTAATCAGGAGACCTGCATTAAATGTCAGGAGCTGAATTTTGCATCTCTGCCTTCTGTAAATTTCATCACTCTGTGTGATGTGAATGGGAATGACCTTGTCCCACTGAGAGAACCCTTTAAAATGCTTGTTGCTAGTGTTTAAACACGGCTCATCTGAACATTTTTAAATAGACACCACCTTTACACTCTAATTGAACAATTAAACATTTCAAGGCAATTCATTTTGCAGTGTCAAAGCATGCTAGCTGGCTTGTGCCAAGCAATATAAAGACGAAGCTTTCACATTGTGGTAAATAGTCTGTTTAGTTGAGGGATTGGTGCCTGACACATTAGACGTGCACACTGCTTAGCTGGATATAGCCTTGCATCCTCAGATAAATTAATGTATTTGTATTTATAGTCGTTCTTGCCTTTCACTTGCAGTTTAGCTTGTGTTGTGCTAAGTTTGCTTGAGGGTCTAAGACTATTATGACCACTTGACGACTTCCACTCGTTCTGACATTGATTCAGAGAGTCATCTTGTCGCAAATTGAAAAGAAACATCAAGTGACATCTTTAAAAAGACAGATGACCAGAGACTAGTTACTAAGGGAAATCAAGCGTTCATCTTGCAGCATGAAGTCTGGTACACAATGCAGTTTGTTTTTAAGGATCGCTCAATTAGACAGAAAAAGACATTCTGATTGACTTGTAAAGCAATTTATTTTGTTGTTCTGCTTCTACTCCATTCATTTATCTGAAAACGATTATACCACAATAATGCACCAGCCATATCACGATTTCAGTTTTGTTTTAATCATGCAGCCCTGTCTAAATGTATAGGATAAGGTGGACAGGAGCTTTGGATGTGGCATGTGGAGTGTTTCTACAGGATCACATGAGACTAAACAGGTGTGGTGGTGATTATAGAGATCCAGGGGGCTCTTGTCAAGGATGCACGCCATGTTTGTGCACACAAATCCTTTACTTACCACAGGCTGTCAGCCAGAATTGTAAAGAGCTCCATTACCAACAACCGTAAAGCTTATATAGCCGCCCGCCACAACCTGTGTGGCATCTCCATGCAGTGACCTATGGTCTTTAAATATATAGAAGCGACTGTAAAGGAAACAATGCGCTCTGACCTCACCTCTACCTCTCACTGCCTCAATGGAAGTGTAAAAGCATGTTGAGTTCACATGTTTACACTGTTGATGCAGTGTGTTCTTCTGCTGAAATGATGCCTTGTGACTTCAAAGCATTCCTGTTCAGATAGGGAGTGGGTCAGTTTATATCCATTAAAAAACGGTTTATATTTTAAGAGAAAAAAATACTAAATACTCAGTTTTCATAATGCCAAGAAATGTCTTCTAGTTCTACACACTTTAAATCTGAGACAGAGCTTTTCTGTGGCTGTTCTTCATGGTTTGTCTTGCCAAGTGTGGGAGATGATGGTGGTGGAGTCATGTCTGAAACCAGTTGCTTCATTTCTCAGGGACCATTGAGCTTTCTGGGCTTGGCTTGATTAATACAATCTCCAAGGCTGAATTTTCCCCGGCTCTTCAATACAACCGGGCTCATTCATACTCTTACAGTATATTGCTTTTAGTTCGATCTAAGACTGTCTATATACAGTGGCGGTTCACTCATATTGCCTTGAATGGGAGCAACAAGCAACAGTTGTGTTCTGTAAGTAAAATTCCCATTCATTTTCTCCATAGGGAATTTATAGGGACAGACCTGCTGTGAGCTATGAGGCTGTTAATGGATATTTTTATCGATGGAACATTACCCATGATTCTGCAGAGAAATCTCCAACAATCAGAAAACTGAAAACAAGCTAATTGCGCCAAAAGTTGTAGTTCCCCATTAAAGCCATTAAGTGCGCAATGTTGTACCTTTTGTCTTTTTGTCTGTTTTTCATATAAGTTTGTAATGTTGAGATTCACCTCGTAACTGTTTGGTATGGTTCATCATGGCATATACTGTAACTCTTGAAGGGATTGCAGCTGTTGTTAGAAGAAGTTAGTGTCTTGGATGTGAGCATTGCAAATGCTATTGGAGCATAAGAAACAACATTTATGGGACAGGTCATGTCAAGTACGTATACTGTAAAAAATGTTTCCCTCCACTGGACCATTTCTTCTCATCTTGATGTTGTGCATTAGTCTAATCACAAGTAAATTCAGAGTAGTTGGATTAAGTCTAAAGAATTAAACAGAGTAAAGGTGTGGTCACATTTATTGCATGTGCAAAATCCAGCCGTTTCAACTGGAATCCCTGTGATCGGGAATTTCGTGTGAGGGCACAAGATGTCCCACTCATATTTTGCATCGATTTGGTGTGTTGACCGACAGAAAGCTTTGGATGGGCTTCTGTTGAGCTGTGCTTCATACTACATGATTGACAATAGACCTTTTTTTTGCACACAAAATTTCGCTAATGTGATCACACTACACATTTAGTGTGGTAACGTTGTGTCACTACAAAACCATTTTGTTGAAATTTCAGAGACCGTAGGGGAGAGCGGGGGCGAAAGTACCATTTTTCAGAAAAACATCTTTTTAAAAGATGATGGTTTAGACAGAGATATATTTTTGCTGTGGTCAGTCACTCACAAGTGTGGTCTATCAATACCAGGTGGTATTTTGTAAAAATGTAGAACAACTTCAGTATAATTTCACTTTGAACTTAAGACTGCTCATGTTACTTTCGACCCCATCAGTTGGGACGAAAGTAACACACAGGTGGGTCAAAAGTAACACAACAATATACAAGCTAGATTTTTTGTGTTACTCTTGTTTTTTGTTTTGTTTTTGTTTTTTGCCTAAATATGAAAAAATAAACCCGAGTATGACCTTGTTAACATGTAACTGCAAACATATTTTAGCCTTTATCTTTGCAAAAAATTGTTAATTTACATTTTTTCATTTTAAATTTCAGTTTCATCAAATGTTTCAAAAGTAACCCAACAGTACATACTTGAATTGTTTAGATTTTTTATTTTTATTGTCAATCCATTTTATAAAATGTTTTTTTCAACATGAAAAATATGAAATTAAATTAAATTAGCATAATATAAATTATCAACATAATGTAACAATAGTCATGTTTCCATCCAGCTGTTTTTATGCATAGCCTACATTTAAAATGTGCATAAAAAACATCTGGATAGAAATCCTGCAAATGCATAGGTGGAGGTGTTAAAGCTATAAGGTATGGCTAAAATCTAAATGTGACTAGGGTAAATGGAAACAGATTGAGTGAAAAAAATGGTGAGACAGAAATCAGCTGATTTAAATGTGACTTAAGCTTTAAAAGCCCCCTCATAAACATCTGCCATATTCTGTTGGTATAATATGACATAAATATGTTTAAATAAATGCTGCAACACACAGAAAGTCACCACATTAGAGGAGGAACAAAAGAAACGCTTGTTTTCCCTATAGCGGGACAAAAGTAACGAGTGTTACTTTCGTCCCGACAGGAACTCCTGACATTTAAACCCGATTTACTTTTATACTGAAAAACTCTGACCAGGCAAACTTCAGGATGTGTTACAGCACTAAATAACCTATAGATTGATCATTACTGTGTGACACATGAAACGAAAAACACAACTTGTAATTAAAAAAAAGTACCGTTTAAGAAATTTACTTATCATACTGGAAAACTGCTTTCCGGACCTAACCGCGTGAAACGATGATGAAATCACGTGATATTTATCAGCTCGGTCACTGGCTGCATGCCGAACGTGCTGTCATAGGTTGAAATGCAAATGTAGTCAGGGCTCAGAGAAAATCGCTTTGTTACTTTCGTCCCGTGTTACTTTCGCCCCGGTTCTCCCCTACCTTATGTTGCTCTGTAGGCCTGTTTCAGTTCTCAGCATGGACCGTGTGTGTGTGTGTGTGTGTGTGTGTGTGTGTGTGTGTTCCCGTCTAAAAACTATAATACTTTGTGTAAGATGCTGTTAAATACAAATACATGTAAATGTAAGTATACTGTAATTATATTACCTTCAGATTTCTTATCAGACTCATTTGTGTTTTTTAACATTTTCCTAACACTCAGCAGCAGCCATTAAACAGACATAAAAGCTACTTTTCATCAGCTCAGACATAAACAGCAGCATACCTCTGATTACATATGCAAGCACAGTTATTTAGTCTCTTTATGTTGTTTTAGAAATGAAGCATTTGAATACATCGTGGAGACAATGCCTCTGTTCAAATGGCCAGTGTATTTCTGCTGTGCAAACTTGCCCCCCTCACATGTAACTTGATGTTGATGCAGTTTCTTAAAATAGGCAAATTGGACAGCTGACTTTTTGCCAAACCTCATACTACATTACACTGAGAGAATAAATCATTTCCAATGATGCCTTACTTACTGAATGTAATATTATAGGTGGTATTAGCTTATATACAGTCATTAGTCACTGGCTACTGTCTCAAATTGTAAACAACCTGATTAAAGAGGCAAACACCTCTGATTATCATCACTGGTGTGTGTGGTTCATTTTGATGGACATGTTTGGGACAATCTAAGGCTCTGATTGTGCTGACGTTCAATGTGTTTTTGCTTCAGGGAAGCATAATAATCATGCTAATGCGATGCTGCTTTGTTTTTGTCTTATCTGCAGTCATAACCAGAGGACGACTACATTCATACATCCAGTGACAGGCCTGATCTCTGCTGAGAACACTGATTTCAGACTTCAGGACCAGTGAGTATTGCCTTTTGACATTACTTATAGTAAAGGTTGACCAGGTTGTTTAAGATTGAATTATATATTAATGTCCTTCATCAAACCTATCAGCCCAAATCTTGAGTTTAGTCTCTAATAACAGAGATTGTATAATATTGTTTTAATGTATGATAAATTACAGGATACATTTGTCTAATTTGACCTGATGGGGGTTTAAATAGTAGCATTACTACTAACTATTACTAACTATTAATTCATGCAAAAGCTGATATTATATGCTACATGATTAGTTTATTTAGCTTAGACTATCGGGATCAGTTGTTAACTAGGATTATTTGCTACTTTGATATTATAAACTAACCTTCACGATTTTGCGGTCAGTAATATTTCCTTTTTTTGAAATAAATTAATACTTTTATTTAGCAATGATGCATCAAATTGATCAAAAGTGAAACTTGTTAAACATTTGGTACACATTTTTATTTATTTCAAATAAATACTGTTCATTTTTTTTATTAATTCTTGGGGAAAACATCACTGTTTACACAAAAATTATTAAGCAGCTCAACTGCTATCGACATTGATAATAATAAGAAATATTACATGAGCATCAAATCAGCATGTTAGAATGGTAGAAGGATCATGTGACACTAAAGACTGGAGTAATGATGCTGAAAATTCAGCTTTGCATCACATGAATAAATTGCATTTTAAAATATACATTTTAAATTGGAAGTAATATTTCACAATATTACTGTTCCTACTGCCTTGGTGAACACGATTTTTTTTTTGTACCGAACCTTTGCATGGTAGTGTATGTTAGTAGCTCTTTGAATTGCCATTGAACAGAACCCTCTACTGATATAAGGCAGTACCATCATACCGTTATGATCTCATGATCTATATGTTGGTAGAAGCAGAGCTGGAAACATACAGCTGACTGAAGTATCACATGTCTCCACTGGCATTTGTCAATAGTCTTGCTCTTTACAGTTCCCCTCTTGGTGCCGTCAAGTTGTAACTTATATTACAGCTGTCTGTTTTATCAAACATGCATGCAGATCACTTGGGTTGTTATGCTTTTCATCAAGAGTGGTTTGTACAGAAAAATATATCGAAATACTTTTCACTCGCAACACAATTCAGGGCTGTTTCATTTTATGCTTTAAGAGGTACAGCAAAATCTTTCAGGTTATGTTAGAGAACTCAATAATAACGTTACACAATCCAGCAGCTCCATGTTCGAGAATGATCTGGCATTAGATGTCAGTTTCAACAGCTGCCCACCGGTCTTATCTAACTCGAATCTCTCTAAAAGCAGCTCATATTAGCGCGTATATCACAAAAGACTGGGGCTCTCTTAGCATCTGACTACGAGCGGGAGGGCGTATTCTCCTCCCACATCCTAATGGATGCATCTCATTACCAGCTGTGTGGGTGCACGAGGCTTTCTGAGAACCGCAGGTTATGTGTCATTGGCTGTTAATGTATCAGCCATATCACATGTTGGAAAGAACTACTATGTACCGTGGAGCTTGTATAATAACCGAACTTCTATACATTATGCTGAGTATGATGACAGATTGTGTTGGACACTTGACACTTTTAGTTATTTGTAGGTATCATTTTGACGCATCAAAGTTTTCATTTTTTTAGACTTTGGTGCAGAACTCATTTTGCACTGTTTTTACTGTAATATGTAGTATGCTGTAGCATTACTTTTCTAAGCGATCATAAAATTTTCATATGGTGGAAAACAAGCAAAAATATCCCATGGACTTTAACCTATGAGCCAAAATGTTATGACCACCTGCCTAATATGCTGTTAATCCTGCTTAAACATTGCTGACCCGCCGATGCATGGACTCTAAATCCCCTGAAGGTGTCCTGTGGTATCTGGCGTTAGCAGCAGATCCTGAAGGTTGTGAGGTGGAGACGCCGTGGATCAAACTGGTTGGTCCAGCACATCCCACAGATACTCAATTGGATTGAGATTTGGGGATTTTGGAGGCCAGGGAAACACTTTGAACTCTTCATCATGTTCCTCAAACTCTTCCTGAACTATGTGTGCAGTGTGGCTGGTGCTTTATCCTGCTGAAAGAGTCCACTTCCACCAGGGAACACCATTGTCATGAAGGGGTGTACCTGCTCTGCATCAATGTTTAGGTAAGAGGCACGTGTCAAATTCACATCCACATGAATGGCCGGACGCAGGGTTTCTCAGCAGAACATTGAGAGCTTCACACTCCCTCCAGTACCTTGTCTTCGTCTCACAGTGATCCTGGTGTCGTCACACGGCACATATGTACACGGCCATCCATGTGATGTAAAAGAAAACTGGACTCATCGGACCAGACCTTCTTCCACTGCTCCAAGGCCCAGGTCCATTGTAAGTGCTTCCGACGGAGGACATCGGTCATCATAGACACTTGGATTGGTATGCAGCCACGCAGCCAAACGCAGCAGAGTGTGATGAACTGAACTGTGTGCTGTGACACATTCCTCCTATAACCATCATTAAACTTTTGTGTGACATGCGCCACAGACCTTCTCTTGGCTCGGACCAGACGGGATAGCTTTTGTTGCCCTCGTGCATCAATGAGTCTTGGCCGCCCAACACCCTGTCGTCGGTTTGTAGTCTGTCTTAGCCTGGGAAAACCCAGACAGCTTCCGGCAAATTTAGATTTGCTCTGAAAGTTAGTCTGGCAAAGAGCTCATTCAAGCCCATTTCCAATCCGTCGAAATCGCGGCACCAATCAGAAACGTTGGGGCGGGCTTTAAACGATGATGACAGCGCTGGGATTTTGAAGCAGATTTTGTAGCCTACATTACAAAGATGGATGCCGCCGTCGAACATCACTCGTTCGAATCAGCTATCGCGTCTGTTTTAAGCGATTTGAACGTTTCCTTTTAGTTAAAAACTGAGCAAAGAACAACACTCGGAGATGTTTCTCCGCCGCTCTGCATACGTCATCTCCTTCATCGCTCTGATTGGTTTTAGGTCTATCCGCGACGTCCTTTGGTGACGCCCCTCTGGAAATGATTTGTCTATGACGCTTTGCCAGACCATAACTCTGGTTTTAACCAGACTAAGTCTGTCTCTCGATTTCCCCAATATTCGCTTCAACTGTGACTGGTCATAATGTTTTGGCTCATCAGTGTATAATGACTGACTGTTCAGTCTCTGCTGACCTCAGTCTTAGAGATATGGAGTGGGCTTGTTTGACGTGGGGTCCACAGGCCCTGTATGGGGCCCCAGAGGCCACTTGACATATCTTAAACACCAGAATATCCCACAGACCAGTGCTATTTTTAGATTATTGATATAGTATAGTATTTAGTTGCCAAGGCAACATTTCTAATTTCCATAATATTAAAGTTTTTAATTAAGTTTTTCCTCTAATATTTATATTTTATTTTCAGTTACAATAAAAGGTTTTAATAGATTTAGTTTGAAGGGTTAGTTCACCCAAAAATTCTGTCATTACTTACTCACCCTCATGTCGTTCCAAACCTGTAAGACTTTCTTTCATCTTCAGAACACAAATGTAGATTTTTTTGATGATTTATATTTTAGGCTATAGCTTGGCAATGCTTTTAGAAATATTCTACTCTGCTAAACCATGCTGATTCTTTCCATGCCTTTACTAAGAGCCACTGAATAAAAGGTGCTGGAGAGGTTTGAGTGCCCAAAGCACATGGATTCCTCAGATGTTATGAATGTGCTATAAGCACAATCTGTTTCTGTTTCTTTTGTATGTCTGGCCATCTGTTCTTAGATTTTAAGTGTGAGAATCGTGCTGTGAGGTTTCCTCGACTATCTCCCTGTTGACTCTACCTCTTATACAAAGACTTCTGATTAAAACTGATGAAAAAGTACAAACACTTATGTCATATAGGTTTATTGTAATGTTTGGGTGCAATGGTAGTCCGGCTTATAGCATAATGTATGAGAATAGGTTAGGAATGACAGAATTACGTTATATTTTGTCCTTCTGTTTTTATGTTTTGATATACTTCAGATGGCTCAAGGTCAGACTGTAATGACAGTTCTGCAAAGCACAACTTTCGTTGTTGTGTAGGCAATAGATCTTGTTTACTAAAAGTTGTGGTTTCCTTTGTAATTATGCCAGCTGGAATCGGGAGATGAGACATTTTATCTGTAAATGCTCAGACAAAGTTTTCAGTCAGTGTTTTTGCCATAAAAGACGGATAGAACAGATTTAACACTAACTAAGATAAAGCAGTCACTTTCGTCAGCTCTGATTATTTTAATATTGACGATCATAGAGGACACTTTTGGTTCCTCGACTGAAGAAGAGCCAAAAGCAGTGGTTCTGTCCTAGTTTGCCAGGAGCCTGTGCTTCTGAGCTTTGATTGCTGGGATATATTTAACTCTTTCCCCGCCATTGACGGAATTTTCCGGCTTTCCGTGTTTTCACTGTTATCAGGTAGAGGGCGCTATTACGCATCTTCTGAAAGAATACAGAATCTCCTGATCAAAAGACATGTGAAGAAGAAGCAGAAACAAGCTATAGCGTATGTAAGCAGATGCATACGTAAAATAATGCGATCATCAATATTAAACAGCATATAAATCAAAACCGCCTAATGTTACCGAATGAAATGTCGACCCAGGACGAGCTACAGGACTGTGGGGTTGTTGATGGACTCGATCTTCTCTATCAATGTTTTGATCATCATTCTGAATCCAATCCGAACATATAGTCTCTGACAAAAACGTGATTTTTCTCAGCTTTTTTAAAAGAAACTTATCCATTAACCAGTTTTTTTGTTTGTTTAAAAGCAAGAGGGTCTGTTCTTTCTTTTGATATATTGCATGTTCAGATATACATACAAAAATGTTTTGGTGAAAATTATCAAAAATGCAGGAGCTGACTGGCAACTTTTTTCAAAAAATGTATAAGAATTAATCTATATGTTCAAAAGTTTTGGCTCTGCCATGTTTTTTGTTTTGTTTTTTGTTTTTAAAAAGAAATTAATATTTTTAGTCCGCATGGAGGCAATAAATTGATCAAAATTTACAGTCAAGACATTTATAATTTTGATATGTAGAATATTAAAGCAGTATTTATCAGAAATATGTTTTAAAAGGTATTTGTCAGTTTGCATAAGTTCATAACCCAGCAATATAACCTGCCTGTCAAATGCCTCAGGAATTTTATTTGACATCCAGGGCAGCCAGCGCTGAAGGGAAAATTAATTCTCCGTCTAATCATGGGGAATTATACTTGACACATCACAGCAACTGTAATTTACTAAAAGCTTTTTGAAGTGAGCCTGTAATATTAAAAACTGGTACTATGCATTTCTTGTGTGAATTAGTAATGAACAGTGCAGTGTTGCATTGGAATGGTTGTCAGTCCAGATCCAAATCCTAGTGAGTCACTTCACTTCCTACTACCTACATAGTCAGCTGACTTCTAACACCCATGGAACCTCATAAGTGAGCAATTTGGAGTGTTCTGCATAGGCAGCTAGACACTAATATTGCTCTGTATGGGAGACTTAAAGGGATAGTTCACACAAAAATGAAAATTCTGTTATCATTTTCTGTGGAACAAAAAAGAAGAGCTGTTGGTTGTTTCTAACATTTTGGTTACCCTCAACTTCCATTGTATAGACAAAAAAAAAGAAGAGACATTTCTTGTGTTCCAATAATGACACGAGGGTGAAAAAATAATGAAAGAATTTAGATTTTTCTTATCCCTTTAAGCCACAATTAATTTCACAATTAAATATTACTTCTTTTCTGTGTTGAATGAAATATTAGTTTATTATTAACTCAGGATTGAAGTCAGGATTCAAGGCCAATTAGTGATCCTTTGGAAGTGTCAGAGGGCTTAAACGGTTAGTCATTCATATTTAATACTAGCCACATATACCCTTACCAATACCCCTTTATCATGGTAACCATAATTTCCACTAAGATACCATAGTTCTCCTTCAAACAGTGTAAAGTCTTCAGAGCCTGTGCTATTTTAAAGTGACAATGGTGGCTCTTGTAACAATACAATACCTTGTAACTGTTGTAACAATAACTGTAATATCTATGATAGTTTGGTGTAAACTTACCATTGTCAGTTTAGGAAGGGTAACTTTAATGTCAAACTCCTGAGAGCAGTGAAACACACTGTTTGTCATTGATGCCACCATGCAGAGTTCCAGTCAAATGTCATGTTTTGCCACCGGCTAATACTAGCATTCTGAGACTTCTGATCGCGGAGGATTTCACCTTTACACTGATGTGAAATTCTGAAAAACAACCTGAAGTTCTACCCATTGACATGCCATTATCAAGCAGTAATAATATAATATGGGTATTTATGGAGAGTATGGATAATTAAAATGGGGTAAGAGAGACGAGGCAAAGTTGTATGGTCCTAAATGTGTGGTGTCGTCTAAACCTGAATAAACTGTATGACCTGACAGACAATTATGGTGTGTTCACACCGAACGCGAATAGAGCGTCAAATACGCGTCTATCGCGTCTAGTAGCCTAGACGCTTGATTCTTCAACTCGAGTTCAAATTTTTCAACTTGCGCGGAAGACTTTCGCAGCAAACCCGTCGCCCAAATTGCGACGCCCGGCGCGAATGATGCGTCTATTCGTGTGTTTGCATTGACTTTGTATGTAATCTACTCGCGCAAATAATTAAATTCGCGTTTGGTGTGAACACTTATGGTGTGTTCACACCGAACGCGAATAGAGCGTCAAATACGCGTCTATCGCGTTTAGTTAGACGCTTGAACATTCGCTCAAGTTCAAATTTTTCAACTTGCACGGAAGACATTCGCGGCAAACGCGTCGCCCAATTCGCGTCATTCGCAACGCCTGGCGCGAATGATGCGTCTATTCGCGTCTTTGCATTGACTTTGTATGTAATCTACTCGCGCAAATAATTAAATTCGCGTTCGGTGTGAACACACCATTAGTTGTCCAGTCCGGTTCCTAAATATTTACGGGATGCAAGTTCAGTAGAATGCGGTTGTCACTCCCGTAAACAACTGAACTGTGTGTGAACGTAACCGTATCAAGGACTCTAGTCTACAGGACTGACAACGTAATCAGGGGCGGACTTAACCATTAGGCAAAGGTCGGCAATTGCCTTGGGCCCCGAGCTACCTAGGGGCCCCCAAAATGCCCCATTAAATTATGCTTAAGTTTTTATTTATTTTTTACTTTTCGCAAATTATATATATCTAAAAAAACATTTGCGAAAAAAGGCATCAAATCGTTAGTGTCGCAGACAGGAGAGGGCCCCCCACCTCACTACATTGGACTATTCCATGATCTCACTTTCTGCGTGCGAAAGTGACAAGGCTAATGCGCCAAAAAACTGACGGAGAAAAATAAGTTACTGACAGACAGTGTAGGCTACAGAGTGACAGACAGAGAAGCTACCCAAGCGGTGCTGAAAAAGAAGGAAGCGGGAGGAAAGCAAAACGTTTTTAGCAAAATTGCAGAAGGTAACAAACTTTTTTGTGATGCCCGGTATGTGCTAACGATGTTACAAGTCCATGGCCGTAGCCAGCTATGAGGTGACCGAGGTCCGGAACTCTGTCATATTTTACATTCAAAAATAAAATGTCAAGCTCTCTGAATGATTAATTAGCCTTTTAAACCACCTCGTATGAGTGTTTGCAATGCATGTTGCTGCGAGAAGCTGGCGCAGTGAACGGGGCTTGAGAGTGCGCTGTGAGCCTATGGTTGTGAGTGAGGGCGCGCGTGCAGCCTCCGTGTTGCCATATCCACCTAATGAAGGTGGCAGTAGTCTTCTGGACTTGTTTTTTCTGATTTAATGTGACACTTTAGGAAATTATTAAAGTGGAAAGTTGCATGTTAGAGTTAGTGAAATATTAATCTTATTTCCAAAACACAAGTTTTGAACTTATTTCGGATTATTATTATTTTGTTTTCTTGTTTTTCGTAGCAATATCTGGCAACATTTTACTGTCGGCATTAGGCCTAATAAAAAAAAGCTTTTATACAAACTGTAATTGCATAAAGCTACCACATTCGGTAAGACAAATGCAATGATCATCGTGATTATCTGTAAGAAATGTATAACACTATCAAAAACTATAGCATAGGCCTAATACAGATCTGTATGAATGAAATTTGCCAAATAACTTACTGGCCAGCAGGAAGACGGCTCATGCTGTTTAGTTAACCTTTCACAAAGTCATCATAAAAACATTAATTAAAGCAGTTTTTCTCAACTAGCAATCTATTCAGTCAGCATATTTGTGTTTGATCTCTGTGAATTACAGAAATATAAGACTTGCTAGACCTACTTTTTTTCTATATTTATTTGCACAATACTCTCCAGAAAGTGCCATGTAATAGTTTATTTAAAAAAAAAAAAAAATTGAATTTTTTTTTTTCGTTCTCTTTTAAAGATTGGATGGGGGGCCCCCATACTACCTTCGCCTTGGGCCCCCAATTTGCTAAATCCGCCACTGAACGTAATCTGCCGCTGTGTGAACGCGGCCACAAAAACACACAGCGCATATATTTATTTATTTAAATCGCAACTTTTGCGATTTGCTAATCACAACAAGCCATATCTTGATTTCGGTTTAAAGTGTGCATCGCTAATTTAACTTATCGAATGTAACAGTTAATTCCTCAAAGAATCTGCTGTACATGTTGAAAAGCATCATTGTGCTCTCCTCTACAGGACTGGTGGACACATGCTGAAGCAGCCACAGGCGAACACACGACCCTCCAGCACAGTTAGTGAAGCCTCCACCACCGTCACCTCCTCCACTGTGGACACCACTTCAGGATCAAAGGTCAGAAACTAGGCACAGGGTAGGAAAATACACCTGGGATTTGGTAGAGATAGATGTAGAAGACAGTACCTCTGTATATTGAATGAGACGGGCAAGTTAACTTGACAAGACTCCTGGTGCAGAACATTCTCCATGCTTGGTTAGCATCTGTTCTGGTAATTAGGGTGTTTATTCTTCTGGGCTGTGCGACTATTCCCCAGTGCTGGCGACACAAACACACAGCCCTTGACTGCCATCTCTGAGCAGACACAGACCATCCATGAAACGGATTGGGATTCGTATTGTGAGTGATTTGGTGCATATCTGTGCAAGGATGCATTGTTTGGAATGTGATGCTCATGAGCTGAATAATGCTTTTTTTAAGGCAACACTAAGTACGATTTTTTACCTTAAAATGATGTTTCTAAACTCGTTTCAGTGGTTCATTAAGTCGTAACAGGGTGAAAGGCACTTCTGGATTCGCTTTGCGGTCCTATATCTGCTATAACCACGCTATGTAAGATTGCCAGATCGGGTCGCGTTTCTGTAGTTCTAATGAGACATAAGAAAACTACAAATTTGACTTGCTTTACGTCAAGCGTTACAATAGTCATTATTTTGTTTTTCTTCGTTTCTGATGTCGCAATACATCATACTTTCATGAAATCATGCAACATACTCTACCTTGTCTGTGGACATCGTTCATTCCAAAGCCGGTGCTGGATAAACAGCGAGCGTGCGTGCGACAGTAGGCTGCGCTAGGCTAAATTATTTACCACAGCGGTAATGGACAATTCCGCTTCCAACCTGTAGGGCGACCGCAGAGGAAAAGTTACTTGGTGTTGCTTTAAATGTATTTTAAGGTATAATCCACTCAATAAGTACAATTTCATCATTATTTATTACGGTTTCAAACTTTTCCTTGTGAAAAAGTAGCATACTTTAGCACACTTTTAAAAAGAGTACTGAAAACTTACGGAAATAATACACTTTAAAGAATATACTTAAGCGCAAACTGAACAGCAAAATTAGCAGGACTTAAGTGCATCTTGAAATGTAATATCTTAATTACTTATATTGTCTTTGAAATATGGTTAAATATACTGCCGAATGTACTGACAAGTATTTATGATAAGCTAAAATGTACTTTAATGTTATTTCTGTCCAAACTTGTGTCTTGTATTTAAATATATTTGTAATTACACATTTGCAATGATGTTGCAATTTAGTACGTTAAAATAGTTTAACTTTAAATATAATATCAACTACTATTAAAATTATAATCAAGTAGGCCTACTTTACATATGCATATCTGACAGCAGCTGCATCACAAACCGCAAGCCTTAAAGGAGCCGCCACTTACAAATGGATTATTTCAGACAGAGGGTCAGAATGTGGGTTGAAAATATCATTATTCCACACACACACACACACACACACACACACACACACACACACACACACACACACACACACACACACACACACATATTATATATATATATATATATATATATATATATATTTGTGCAAAAAACTTTATTAACATTATTATAATTGAACCTCAAGGAACATATTACAATAATAATAATTAAAAAAATGTCATGCCCCCTTTAATATGATCCAATATTATTTATATATATTATATAGGGGACCTTCAAATATTGTTTTGGAAAATGGGGGTCCTTCGAGTCAAAAGTTGATCTTAGGAACTAGACCTCTGCTATATAAAAACAGCTGCTGTTTGATACTAACTTATGGCGTCACAATGGAGGCTTTGGTAACATTGTAATCATGTTATTTTACCTCTCAGAATGCATGTGCAAAAATATCTGAAGTGACGGCTGACTGCCATAGTTTGATTAATGCGGAGAGATGCGGAGAAACGCACCAGCAGGAACGCTGCCCGTGTCATCTCCTGCCTGCGTTTGGACTGTTCTAGATGAATGATTGCTCGTAGCTCTTATCGTTGGCAGTGACGGCTGGCAATGGTGATGTATTAGGCGTATTAATGCATTGGCATGTGTGATTGGCTTACGTTCGTTGCTGTGCCCACAGAATGCCAGCGATGGTGTGTAAGATCAGCTGTGCACCCCTGGCAGATGTCTAGACTAATGTGTGATGAATGAGCTTTCAATCCCCTGCTCATCTTCTGTGTGTGTGTGTGTTGGTGTGTGATATAGGGATCCAAGTCCAGTGGAAGGGTCCATAGCTTTGGCAAACGAGATTATGCCATAAAGAGGAATCCCAGCGTTCCTGTAGTGGTGCGTGGATGGCTCCACAAACAGGTAAGAGAATTGATCAATGCGGTTGTTTATTGATTAACCAAACATTGGCTTTCAAATTATACTTTACATGAGAAGTTTTTAGACTTTACAGACCCAGAGGCCCCAAAAACCAGAAACTCCTAGTATAAAATGCCAGATTGTCTCAGTAACACTTATAATATCTATGACTTACACCACTATGTGGGGTTAGTACATTTTTTCAAAGATTTTTCAAATCTGATGAAAATGCAGCTTTGCATCGCAGGAATAAATTACATTTTAAAATATATTGAAATGGTAAACACTGTATTTCTGTTTACACCGAGTTTTTGGGCATCATAGGCACAGTTGAAAAACATATTTTGAACGTTCAAACGCATCAAAAAGCTGTCTAGATTGGCAGCTCATTTGGTTTTTCTTTTTGAGAGCCAGCCAGTCAGTTTTACAGACACAAACACACATGAACACACAAGTCTTTCATGGCATGAAAACATCAGGAGTGTATTTACATGAATAGTTTTTGATAATAGACTTTGAATAAACTCTTTAACTGGAAGTGAAACGGTACTGTCATAGGGAATTGATGCGAATTGCCTTTTGGAAGTCTGTTTGAAGTGCAGTCTTTCCCCATCAGATGTCTTCAGCTGCCTGAGGGTGTGTGTTTTCCCATCAGTGTTTGTGTTGCTTTGTACTTTCAGGACAGCTCAGGGATGCGGCTGTGGAAAAGAAAATGGTTTGTTCTGGCTGATTATTGCCTCTTCTACTACAAAGGTGAGTGTCTTCACCAAACATCAAACAGAATTACATTTACACATGGACATTTAACTGCTAACTTTTCTCGCAGATAATGATTATTATCATTACTTTGTTAGAAATAGCGTTATGGTCGCCAAGTCCTACTTCAACAAATTGCAAACTCAATCTTTTTGCTTTGTACTGTCCCCAGAGTTTAACATGACACATTTAGCAAACTCTGAAAGGGAAAGTAATATGATGTTTTTGGGTTAATCTCTCTCATATTTATGCAGTTTACAAAAAATTACAAACAGCCATTACAAAAAAGTATATACTTTACATTATTTTTATTAAATAAATTTAAGTTGAATTAAAAGTATATTTTATGTTGTAAGTATACTAAAATCAGTGTACCAGTAGTACACTTGTTAACGTACTATGTTAGTACATGGGACCAAATTGGCTTAAGTATACTTTTAAGTGCACTTTAAGTGTTACAATAATAGACTTTGAGTACACAACTAGTTTACACCTACATTTTTCTATGGAAACCATACTTATAATAATTACAATAACTGGGTAATAACTAGGTACTAACCCTGAACCTAACCTTAAACCATGTAGTTACCTTATAGTACCAAGTATTTTCTTAACTAAGTACACTGTAAGGGCTTGCAAGTTCCCTTTACTGTAAAAGAAAGTGCAAGTGCACATTTTTCTTTATACTTGTCAGAATAAGCCAAGCATACTTGCATATAAATTTGTTAAGTGTATCTCTGATAATTACATCAATAGTATACTCTTATTTTTAGTTTATTTTTAGTTTAAAAGAAGTGTTTAGTATAGCACAGTTTAATAAACTTCCTTTTCGTAAGAGAGAGCTAAATTAAAGGAGTAGTTCACCAAAAAATGTATATTTTTGTCATTATTTGCTCACCCATATGTTATTCCAAATCCTTATGCTGTTGTTTATGCAACACAGTAATTGGTTACTCAACTCTTATCATAACTTATGAAGCCAAATGAATGCTTTGTGCAAAAACCAGACGAAGTCTAAATTGTTAATCACTGATATTCTGCTATATATTTAAATTAATCACAGGAATATAATCTGATATCTTTTATTTATTAACAAATGAATAACTGTAAACGGAAGATAACTGAGTAAATAAACATTTTTTGGGTGAGTTATCTCTTTTACAGTCAATTTTATTTCTTGTATCAAATCTTTCCCCGCCACCTGTGTTGTCATAATGGTATGTAATCCATCCTAATTTTCCAGTCAGTCTGCTCTTCCCAGTCACAGTCCCTTCAGCTCCCTGCTTGCTCAAATGAAAGAGAGACCTGCCTCGGTCTGGAATCTCTCCTTCAACCAACCTTGAAGTATTTTTAACCCATTATGTCCTAATCGAGCCACCCTTATCGCTTGTCAACCCACCACTCAATCCCTGTTTCAGACACACCCACACATAAACACTCTCTCACTCCCACTCACACTCACATCGGTGTCACCAGCGCGCCACTGGAAAGAAGTGGTCAAGGCAAAACAAGGAGGCAGAGCGAGGCTAAACTTAAATGTGTGAAATGTGATGATGTTATCAGAGTGGTGTGAGAAAGACAGGTCAGAGAGTATCACATGCCAGGAAGGAAGAGAGGGAGAAAGAAAGACAGTCAAAAAAACCTGACTTGTTGCTCAGTCGGATTGTTTTCCCCCCACAGACAGTCGTGAAGAGTCGGTTCTGGGCAGCATTCCTCTGCCCAGCTACACTATCGCTCCTGTCGGACCTGAAGATCACATTAGCCGCAAATATGCCTTTAAGGTAAGATCTCATTTTCATACAGATATCAACACACTTTCAAAAAAGAATGATAAAAAGTATTCTTCACTTCAAATTGCAAGGATGTTTACTTTGGTATAACTTCACCCAGAAAATGTACATTCTGTCATTGTTTAATTATTTACCGTCTACTAAATATAATACTAAATTAGAATTTAAAGTGAATGGACTGTAGTTGGTCATTCTTGTAAAAGGATAGTTCACCCAAAAATGACAAATCTGCTATTAATTACTCACCCTCATGTCATTTCAAACTTTATTTACCAATATTCATCTCCAATGCACGTTCATGAGAGCACCACGATCGGAGATTAATATTTTGTGGCAAATTATGTTTTTTTTTTTGTGCCAACAAACACTCGTGTCACTTCATAAAATTGAGGTTAACCCACTGGAGTCACATGGATTACTTTTATGATGTCTTTACTACCTTTCTGGTGCTTGAAAGTGGTAATTGCGTAGACTGTCAGAAAGCTCACAGATTTTATTAAATAGATTCTGAAGATGAACAAATGTCTTACGGGTTTGGAACGACATGAGGGTAATTAATTAATTAATTAAGTAATTAAGTAATTAATGACAAAATATAAATTTTTGTGTGAACTAACCCTTTAAATACAACTAAAGTGAATGAGGGAGCCTCTAAAAAGATAGATTAGCACCAAAAAAGAATCGTTAAAGTGGTCCAAATGACTCTTTACGCACTGTAGCCTTTTTAAGTCATATAATAGCTTTGGGTGTAAAACAAACCATTCGACTGTTAGCAAAATGTTTGTCTGTTTCTGACATAATTCGTTTACATGACCCCCAGTGTTGTTAAACTTAACTAAAACTAAAACTATTAAAACTATTTTTTGTTAATAATAAAACAAAATATGAGTATTAGATGAAAAATGCAAACCTAATTCAGAATTCATGTTGCCTTGGCTGAAATACGTCAAGTTTAAGTACTAAAATTACAGAACAAAAATTGAAAGAAAAAAAAAACTAAATTAAAGCTTAATTGAAATTTTTTATTGAATTAGATTTTTTTGTGTTCCATGGAAGACAACAAGTCGATGATGACAGGATTTTCATTTTCATGGTCTATAACTGACACTTGTCCCAAGCAGCCGTTCAACCGAAGTAGCTGTGTACATGTAGTTGTCACAAAATAAACTTTTGTCAGGGTGATCCGGGTTTATATTGTGCTAATGACCCACTGACTGTAAATACCCCTTGCTTATTCATCTCAATTTTCTTGCAATAGCTGCTTCCTGTTCCCCAATCAGCTTTCTTTCTGTTTTGTTATGTGCAATGGCTAATTACATTGGGTCACTGTGCAGTTATGAATGTGCATGCTTCCTTATCTTGCATGGCTTCAGCCCTGTGTATAGAATGCAGAGAAGATGCATGTAACAAATTCCACATACTTCAAAATACCTAAATCTAAAAAGTTCAGTTGCTGCCTTACATTTTTTTTAGTATAATCAAATTGGCTGTACAAGTCGATTCAACTCATGTGGTCTAGTTGAATCTAATGTAACTTAAAAAAGGAAGCTTGTTAAAGTATCGGAAAAACATGTTGCCATGCCATGATCATATCTTTTTTTTTCTTACAAATCAACCTTCTGACAACACAACACAACATGGGTATTTTCTATCAATTTAGAATAAATATTCCCCATGAAGGCTGTAAATTTGACATAACCAATTATCCAAGCTGTTTTTATACATATACAGCTTTTCTTATGTGGTGCCCATCTATGTGCGAGTGTTTTTGTAGGCAAAGACTTTAGCAGTGTTTTATGTGGATTTCTACCCTGCAGCTTGTGCGGTTCATTGTTGTCCTCATGGGGTTCATGACACAGAGTGAATGTATGGGTCTGTACTCATCCTGAGGCCAACAAGGTTACATAACCAGTCTACCTCTCTCTGCTCATCTCCTTCCTGCCCCTGTTCTCAGCTAGAGAGAGATTTTTTTTCAACGTGGGAGCAGAAGGAGACGACATTCCAGTTTTCAAGAAGAAGATCTTAATGCTTAATGGTTTAAAGTGCAAGTTGATCTCAGTTTGCACTTTGCAGCACTCCTGTTTCACTTTTCTTCCTTAACGGATAGTTTTACACAGCCTACGGTGTCACGTCTTCCTGGAGTGCTGTTTACAAAACTGTTCACCCTTCTGGCGAGTACCCAGCTAACAAAATATCTTCTGAGAGTGTTCTGCCAACGTTCCCATTAAAGGGATAGTTCACCCAAAAATTAAAATTCTGTCATTCATTTCTCAACCTCATGACGTTCCAAATCCATAAGACATTCGTTCATCTTCAGGACACAAATGAAGATCTTTTTTAATGAAATCTGAGAGCTTTCTGTCCGTTTGAGCTTCAGCAAGAACCAATGAGGTTTGTTCTCGTGCCGTGCGTCAAGCAGGTTCGGTTGAGCTTCTGTTTATTTTCGCTGATCAATGTTTATATGTGAATAAAAGCCTAAACTCAATCTCTTCAACATATAAAGCGATTGAGTCTCTTCAGAAAATTTGGACTAAACCGCTCAATTCATATGGATTAGTTTTACAATCTCTTTATGAACTTTTTGAAGCATTTAAAGGGGTAGTTGCGTAGCTGTCAATGGAGGGACAGAAATCAGATTTCATTAAAAAATATCTTCATTTGTGTTCTGAAGATGAACGAAACGACATGAGGGTGAGTAATTAATGACAGAATTTTCATTTTTGGGTGAACGATCACTTCATTTATACAAAAACATTTTTATGCCAACATTTCGAGAACATTATTAAAGACCTGAACGAACCTTTTGTTAATGTTACTGGAAGAGCGTTTGTTCATGAATTTGAGAGAACCTTTCCAGACCGTTAGCCAAATTTATGAGAACATTCCCTGTTAGCTGGGTATCTAGCAGTTGTATCATACAGTCCGCTGAGGGTTAGGGATCATTTGCCGTAAGCGTTACACAAGAGAGAATGTTTACCTTGGAATCTGGATGTCGATTTTTAGTATTAAGTGACTCAGATGGGCAGCAGAGAGCCTGTAATCTGTACTAATCCTCTATGAAAAACTGTGGTGAATTCTGTCCAGCCAGCAATCTCACCCCACATGCTGGTGCATAGACACGGCCGAGTGACAAAATCTTTCACTGATTCGATGATGAGCTTCTAGATATCGGTAGAAGGGGGGGGGCTTCTTTCTTCTTTCTTATGGCTTCTTTCTGTGGGCGTTTGTGCTTTGTGTTTCAGGCTGTTTTGCGGTCTGGCGTGCTGTTTTGTGCTCTTTCACTCCTGCTATTTATTTGTGTCACCCTCTTATCTTGATTGTGCTGACAGTCTTTAAATTATACTCACAATTTCCCAGCACTTGTATATATCCTAAACAGGAAAAGCCAGTAGGTGTTGGTTCAGGTGACCAGTCATTGTCCTCTATTTGCTGAACTATGTCCTTCTTCTGTTCCCATTGGTGGGCTTCCTGCCTGTGATGAGTGACTGACAGTCCAGAAAGGCTCTGAGACACATTCAGCATCATCTGTAAATAGGTACACTTTTAACTCTATGGCTTCTCTACATTAACCACTGGCATGTGCAAACTCTTTGAGAATCTGTGTGACTTTTCTCACTGACAGCATTTCCTCTTTTTGAGATGTTTGAAATGATCCTTTTCAGGAAACGATATCTACTGGACATTTAAGAGGTCTTAGGATATAGCAGATTTTTTTTTATTCTTTATTTGCTTAAGAGACATTGAAGAAAACTGAATATATCAGATAACATTGTACTATTTGGTTTCGTTTACTTAGGGTTCCCATGGTCATGGAAAACTTGAAAATAGGGAATTTTAAAATGGTTATTTCCAGAACAAGAAAGTCATGGAAATAAATAATATCTTTAGAAAATGGATAATAGAATAATTTCCTTGGTGTGCTCAGCTCTAAAATATTTGATGGGTCATTTCACTCTTTGTTATATTCCAAGTATCCTGTATAGAGGACGATCGATAGTGGATTTTACCGATAACGATAACTAGGTTGGACCATGGCAGGACTTTATATGAAATGAAAGCCTGTTTACTGATTCTTATGTGAAGAACCGTTTTTTTGCCAAAAAATCCAAAGGATGTGACATTTATTAGCGCTCCTGAAAGCCCCTCTTTTCTGTTCTGTGACGCATGAAATTAAAGCTTATATAATGTTAAGGAATGGAGAAAGAGCAATTCTGTACTGTGACGTCAATGTTTCATGCAAAGAAAAGGGATTCATTCCAAATATAGCCTCGCATACATAGCCACATCTGTATAGTCTATAGTCTCAAATATAGTTTAATCAAACTATTGTAACAGTTTAACTGTAATTTCCTCATCTGTCGTCATGATGGCAGTGAATCGCAGAGCTGGTGCTGTCATTTTTGTTGTGTGTTTATTTTTCTATTGCGAGGAAAACACGCAGCACATATTTACATATTCATCTAAACGCGTGGACGGCGTCGGGAGGTTTGTTAACGAAATATCGCAAAGTATAACAGGTATTTCCAACGTTTTTTTTACTTCTTAGCAAAGAAGTGTATTAAGTATATTGCGAGTATATTGGGTCTTTGAATCACGTCGGGTCTCTTGTACGTTACGTGTGCACGAGTGCGAGCATGAGCAATAATTTGCTGGCTGCTGTTCACTTAACGGCCACTGGTTTCGCTAATAACTAAATTCTACATATAGCCCCTTTAAATAGTTTGTCTAAGTCAATTAGTTGATATCGAATCGTATATTGCCCAGTGGAGTCAGTTCACAGATATTAAAAGCTCCCCTGTTGTGGTTGTAAGCAAACAGGACTGTTAAACAAACGTTTGCTGTACTAGGGCGCTGCATACTTATAATGGATCATGGATGACATAATAGAATGCTATTAATGAAAGCTAAAAGCATCTTCAAATAGTACATGCTGCAGGGTGCCAATGAGAAAGGAAGAAGCATGCTATTGTTAGCTCATTGTTTTGTTTTGTCTCCAAGTGTGTGTACACAGCTGTGTTTTTGTGTGCACATAGTTTTAGTTTGGGGATCATATTAATAAGATGATCTGAGTAATGATTTAATAACACATCAAATTAAACTTTTGGTTTGTATTATGAGTATCGCTGAAGGCCAATGTGCATCAGCATATTTGAGCTAGGATCACTGCTGTTCAAAAGTTTGGGGTCTGTAAAATGTTTTAAAGGGGTCATATAATGCCATTTTTGTACAAGCTAGTATGATTCTTTAGGGTCTAAATTAAAAGTTTGTAATTTACTTTAATTAAAAATTCTCATTAGTATGGTAAGAAAACACTTATTTTACTTGGTCAAAAACAGCTCTGTTTTCAGCACGCCGTTTCAGTGCATATGCCTTTAAATGATAATGAGCTTTGCTGACTCCGCCCCCCTGTTCTGTGCATACACCGTTTGTAACACAATAACACAATAACCATAACGCGTTGTTCAGTATAAACGTGGGATTATGAATTATATTGAGAACATCATACATAGAAAACATGCCGTAATGTACCCTGAGTGTAAACCTTAGACGCATTCATTGTGAAGCGTGCAGCTAGTGATTTGCAAAGATTAATATAAATATTAATATAGAGTTTAATAAAACGTTACACTCACTTCAGTTGTTCTAGAGGTTCAGCAGGAACACGAATAGCTGGTACCGATCCTTTTTTCATGAGCAGCTTCTTAGCAAAACCAGCTTTATACTGACCCTCGTTTATAAAGCAGTCTGGTGAGAAATGATTCGCGGAAACATGAGAGCATTGACGTTGCTCGTGGGGAATATTCCCTTTTGAAAACAAACTCAGCCACTGCGTCTTCAGCGGTTCGGATTCAGGAACATTAAAATGACTGCTGTGTTCGTTATTACACCCAAGAACAGAACACCACAATCGCTTAGACGCCATTCTGCTCATAGACAGTGCTCCAGCATATCAACAATGACGCGCCGGTCCGCGCAGACTATGATTGACAGCTCGCTCACGAGCGAGGGCGGGTCTGTGTTGAAACTATGCTGTCAATCAACACTCGTGGGAGGGGCTTCCGAGCGTGTGACGTCACACGCTCGAACGGCTCAATTTGAGGCAGGGGAAAACATATAAGGAGATTAAAACAAAAGCACTGGATGGATTTTTATAATTATATGATGGTTGTGTACAGACACTGCCAACACACATTTCAGTACAATCAACTTGTAAAAGTGCATGTACCATTATATGACCCCTTTAATGTTTTTGAAACAAAACTCTTATGGTGACTAAGGCTGATACAGCATTTATAGAAATAATATTTTGTTTCATATCTTTATCATATCATTTAAAATAGAAATTATATATATTCTAAATGTCTTTACTGTCATTTTTGAACAATTTAATGCATCCTTGTTGAATAAAAGGTTAAATCATAGATTGCTAACCTTAAACTTTTTAGTCAACATGTAGATGTAACTTTTTCTGTGGGCATATATTGAAAACAAAAATGATAGCAAATGCTGATTTATCATACTTAACGTACCACATAAGGCACTTTTAAAGTGCTTTTATGTTCATACGCATTCTATTGAAGTTAAAGGGATAGTTCACCAAACAATTTAATTATGTCAACATGTTGTTCCAAACCTGTTTGACTCCCCCCCCCCCCCCCCCCCCCTTTGAATGAAACAAAACCAACATTTAAGTGGAAAAAATGCCATGTATACTTCCGTATAATCAAACTTGCTGACAATCAATCGCATGATTGTCAGCAAGTTTGATTATACAGAAGTATACATGAAATATAAGAGCTATGACAAGACTTTTTCCACTTAAATGTTGGTTTGTCACACAGAAGGCTTGTAGTGGACTATTTGCATGCACTACTAGTTATAGTGCATTGTTGTCGCATTTTTGTCATTGTAAAGAAAAGAGCAGCATGCGACATTCATCCGAATATCTCTTTTTGTGTTCTATAGAAGAAAGACAGTCACTGGTTAAAAAGGACATGAAGATGAATAAATAATGACACTATTTTTACTTTTATGTGAACTGTCACCTAAAGAATACGAGTCTCATTTGTCCTAGGTTATTTGACTGGTTGTTGGATGGTTTTGTCGCACTGGTCCAGACCCCCTGCATGATTCAAAGCGATCAGCCATCTGTCTGTGCTTTACAGCCTCATTGAAGAGCTTTCCCTCAGTGGACTATTAAAACACAGGCCGCAGCTTAACACCTCACTGCTTGCCTGTAATGAGCCTGTCATGTAAACACGCGTGTCTTCATGCGTCTGTGTATTGTGTTGTGCTTTTTGCTCACACTGAGAGAAATAATTAGTGAAGATTGGATGTCTATAAATGAACTATAATTGTCTCTTTGTTTCATTTTACGTAATCGAATGCAGAAGAAGTTACTCTCTGAATCTATTTTTAATGAGGAAATTGCAGGTTGAGTTCATGTTAATTACAACAGTGTCTGTGCCCTCCTTTTGTATGGCATTCTGCCTACAATATATAGATATAATAAAAGATATAATAAATAAATTGTATGTATATAAGTTATATTTTATATTAAATATATTTATTATGTAATTTATTATATTTATATATTTTATTATATTTATTTTTATGTTAAAAGTTAAGAGTTAAAATAAATATAGAGGAAATATATTATATTTTGTATACATTTAATATTTATTATTATATATTATATCCTTATCCTATGTAGGATCACAGGGATGTTATGTTATATTATATTACAATAGTATATTATAAGTATATATTATAATCCTTTTAGTGACGTACATGTGCATCACAGGCACTTTGATATGTTTCACAAAACCTTACATTTAAAACTGATTAGTAGTAGTGCTCTTTATATAAGTAAACTTGTCTTTGCTAATATGACTTTTTTATGACTTATTTTACTATTTTCAAAAGTCTACTCTTGTTGGGGGGTGTGGTGCTTATTGTAACCTTTGACTTTTTCGTCTCTCCTTCATGCTGATTCATATCATTGTTTCTGTAGCTTTGATTATATAACTGATAAGTTGTGTTTAGTCGGTGTGTCTGTGTGTTTCTTATCACATTTGGCTTGATCGTCATTTGCTCCTTGATTCTTTCGGTCTCTCGTCAGTAATGTCTGCTGTGTTGTATTCCTTCACGCCTCTTGTTATCATGCTGAAATCTCAGATTGCTCCTCTGGCCAATACTTATCTGCTGATGCAGTGTTTCTCCTTTTCCCAGGGCTGGGCTGATTTTAGTGCTTTCTCTTTTGCAGGCTACACACACAGGGATGCGCTCCTACATTTACAAACAAAGCTCTGTGATTGGCTCGCAGGCGGAGCACACTGGGATGAGGACGTACTATTTCAGTGCGGACACACAGGAGGACATGAATGGCTGGGTCAAGGCCATGAACCAGGCTGCTCTGATGCAAACCCATACAGTGAAGAGGTCAGTGAGTCACACAACTTTCCTAAATCATTTTCTGAATCAGTATTTTGGTCTTTCTGGCTAGGACAAGAATGGAGAAGAATGTACTTAAAGGGATAGTTCACCCAAAAATGAAATTTATTCACCTTCAAGTTGTTCCAAGCCTGTATGAATTTCTTAATTCTGCTGAACACAAAAGAAGATATTTTGAAGATGTCGGTAACCAAACAGTTGATGGACCCCATTGACTTCCTTAGTTTAAAAATATATATATATATATATATATTATTGAATTCAAAGGGGTCCATTTTTCTCCAGATTTCTGGAATAGTACTAAAAACTGAAATCCATTTTGTTTAAATTGCATACACTTTATTATATTGAATGTTGCTTGTTCTACTGCTAGCCATATTTTAATCATGTTCATACTTTTGAAGTGAATACATTTAATTGTTTTTACAATGAACAGATCTATGCTGATCATAAGCCATTTGAAAGAATGTATTTCGAATTATTCATATATATTTTTTTTTAAATAAAATTAAGATGTAAATAGTTAGAAATGAGCTATGCCAAATGGACGGAAATTTTATATGCAGTTAAAATACATAAATCCTCTTTCTCTTTCTCTCTTTCTCTCTTTCTATTTCTATTTATTTATTTATTTCCGATTGTAAGAAAATTAAGCTTCTGGTCTTTATACCTTATACATTTTCTGTTAAAATCTCAAATGAGGTTTGTGTCATGAAACATTAATTTGCTGCTGTTGTTTCTTTAAAATTATGACAACCGACTAGTGAGTGACATTTTACTGGTCCTCACAAGTTAAATTGGCTTATAAATCGCAGAAACATGGTTGTATTTAAATCTAGTGTTTCTGTGATGGGTGTGTTTAGGGGCAGGGTTTGGGTTAGGCCATAGAATATAACCTGATATAAAGTAAGTCTGATATAAGGCTATTCAACGTCCTCACTAATGTAGTGAAACAAGCGTGTGTTTGTGTTTAAAGGAGTCCTGTTGAGTGCAATCTTCACCAGCTTGTGTCAAGGGATGTTGTGTCTGTAAGTGTTTGTCGGGCCGTCAGTCGTGTTGACTGACAGCGAGTCTACAGTGTGTCTTGTTCTGCCACTGCAGAAGACCAGATGGGGAGTGAGCAGTGACTCAGCTTTCTGTCTCTCTGCTGTCTGAGCCGTCAGTCACTGAGTCCGAGCTCAGCTTAGATATTGGTTGAGTACTCAAGTAGACCAAATGACCAAAATTACCCTCCCTAGTTTAGATACTCCAAACATGAATGGGAAAAATCGGGAGCCACACTGGTTAGGAGTGTTAGTCCCAAACGCAAGCTACGGTTACATGGACACCTTTTGTTTCAATCGGAATGAATTAATTCCAATTGATAAATCCAAACGTAGTGTTTACATGAGTGCTAAATAAAGTGATCGGATTGATGTGCACGTTTATATGTCACAAGCTTTTGATTGGAATTAATTTTTTGATATGCGCACATTGCACTAATATACAATATAGTATGTATATATATTGTTTCCCACTTTCCCCTATATTGCTTCTTTTCTTTGTTTTTAAAATTAAACGTAAAATTTATCTATTTCGGTTCCTAATTAGGAGACAATGAGCCGTTTGTGAACCGTTCTGCTAATATTTATCAAACCGTAAAAACGCCCCTTCCCTCGCCCAGAACAAGGCGTCTGTGGATGAGTCCGAAACAAGGACTGATGGGACGTTGTCCTGCTCCACTTCACAGACAATGAGTGGAAGGAGAATTTTAGAATGACACGACACTCATTCAATGACACTTCATTCGACAACAACAACAGTTCGTTCCACGCATCATTCTTCATTTTGCCATTTCTACGTCATTGCACATGCTCAGTACTTTCCAGTTTCGGGTTTCAAACTGATCGAGTGTGTACATGTCCTCTTGATCGGATTAGAAAAGGTTTAAACCACCCCTTACAATCTGAATGAAATTTTAATCAGATTTGGCCAATTCATTCCGATTGTGGTGGTGACTGTGCTACTGGTCCGATTCCAATTGGCTTATCAGGGTCCATGTAAACGCAGCTAGTGACTGTGTGAACGTAAGCTGCATAAACATGTATATGGTTTAGCCAGTTTGGACATCTCAAAAATCGGTTTCACTCTGTCGCACGTAATGCTTGATTTCCAATTTCAGCCACTAAAGACTGAATAGTTTGTCGTCTCTGCTGGTGATGTCGTTTACCAAGGTACCAAATTGGGATCATGGCAGGATCTTTAAGTTGTCATAGCAGCCCAGCACTAATGAGACCGGTGTCAGCTTGAGCTGGCAGCCAGCAAGGCAGAACATTCGACTGTGATAGTCCAGGATAAAAACGTCATTTCTTTTCATAACTCTATTTGGAGACTCATAGACTGGCTTTTCATTCTCTTTCATAGATGCTCTTATGTTTGTGTTTTCCTTTTCTCCTTTGTCAGAGTTTTAGTGCATATACTATTTGTTTTGGGATTGGAATGGAATCAGTCATGCTTACGCCTTGGTGTTTCATGTCCGACTATAGGAATGTGCGAGTCATATTTTCTGAGAATCTCTGCTGGCTTTGTTTTGCGTCCAGCCTGTTTGGGTATTTGTACGAGTCCTCTGAGTAAATCATTTGCGATACGCCCATGAAGTGCACTTGCAATTTAATCCTAATGTAACCTTTATTTGGATAAATCGTATTCAAACTGTTTGAACACCCTTGAGAAGAAGTGCACTTAATTGTACTGAATGCACACTTATACTTCAAAACTTTAAAAGTATATTTAAAAAAAAAAATGTATATGCAGATAATATAATATTAAAGAGAGTACATTTTCATTACTGTTTCTTAAAGGTGGGGTATGTGATTTTCTTTTTTGACCATTTTTTCAAAATCACTTGAAATCCTATTCCTAACCCACTTAAAGCCATTGAGTTAGAAGCAGTGAAATGGAAATTAATTAATTTAATCATCTGTGGAACGGGCAGGCCTCGAAAAACTCCAGCCAATCATTTCCAAGACCACCTAGAATCATTGGACGGTAAGTGCGTCAATCAAACGGCCGTACCATCCCCTTCGTGCGCATACTTAAAGCTCGTGACCCAGTCACTGTAAGTGCGAGTCGCCCCGGGTACAGAGAGAGAGAGAGAGTAAGTGCAAGTTGCTTCCGTTTGGAGAATGATTGCGCTTCCATGTTCTTCGAATGGGTGGAGTCAGGGCCAGCGTTGGAGGAAAGAAGGTAGGACCTTTTGAGTTGTGTATTTTCAAAATCTGCCGGCCGTTTTGCAAATCCCTTACCCTACCTTTAACACACTTTTAAATAAAAACAAACATGAAGTAATTATGAAATTTCATATAAAGATATATTTAAGTCCTACTTAATTGGGTCCATAAACCAAATTAAACTATAATACATTTTCAGTGTCCAAAAACATGAAGTATATTCTTTTACAGTATATTATTTACATAATAAGTATTCTTTTTAAAAGTATGCTAATGTATAATTCTTTTTCACGAGGGTACTACTGAATATTAATATTATGCATATTCTCATCAAAAAATACGTGAACAATTACATCTCTAAATACTGTAGACATTATCAGGCTAAAAGTAACAGCTGTTCATGTTAAAATGCAGATGGAAATTTGTCTGTTGTGGACTTTGTGTGTGTCTGAATGCAAAGAGTCACTAGACGCTATTTCTTTTTAGTCTGTGCAGCTTCAATATTATTAGTCTGAATGTAGAGTGAGCTTCAATAGAGATAGCCAAGCCCCCAGCGGCCATGTCTTTTCCTAATGTAGATTCACTTCGGGCCTGATTTAATCATGTCACATTTAGACCGCTAGATAATGACAACTTGAAGCTGGAATTAATTTTACATGGTATTGAACTGTAGATTTTCTTTCACAGTCCTTGGTTGAAGAAACCAAGCAATGAGTCTTTGCAAAGTTCAGCAGAGTATTTAGTGCTCACTGAAGCTGTAAGGCTGTTCATATAGGATACTTTAGCGCTACATCTATCTTTAAACTGCAATTGTCTGACTTTTCAGACTGTCATTAACAGCAGCTTGAGTGCAGATGTCAAGCTATTAACTACAGCTTGTGTGGTTTCTGTGCAGATTGCTTAAACAGCATAAGAAAATAGCTCAACCCTTAAGCACTAAAGCCTGACTTAAAAAATAATTAATAAATAAACACACATACATTTACTTCACCCAAAAATTTGAATTCTGTCATTAATTACTCATCCTCATGTTGCTCCAAAGACTTTCGTCCATCTTCAGAACACAAATGAAGATCTTTTTGATGAAATCTGAGAGCTTTCTGCTCCTCCATTGACAGCTACGCAACTACACTTTGACGCTCCAAAAAGTTCATAAAGAGCGTGTAAAACTAATCCATATGAATTAAGCGGTTTAGTCCCAATTTTCTGAAGGGACTCGATCGCTTTATATGATGAACAGATTGAATTTAGGCTTTTATTCACATATAAACAGTGATCAGCGAACATAAACAGAAGCTCAACCGAACTTGCTTGACACGCGAGAACAAACCTCATTGGTTCTTGTGCACAGCTTGATTGATCTGATTGGCCAATTGTTATTCATTCATAAGGGGATAGTACAGGGCGCATCCTCCCTCAAATCAAGCTCTGGCTAAGGTGCTAGGGTGTTCTGGGTGGTTGCCAGGGTGTTGCTGTGTAGTTGCTAAGGAGTTCCTGAGTGTTTTTTAAGGCCCTTGCACACTGAGTCTGAAATTTTCAAATGCGTTTTTTCGTATTCGTGATTCGGTGGCTCTGAATTGTCAAAACACCATTCAAACCCGATTTCATTTTTTTTTTTTTTTTGACGGATGAAAGTTTCGGAGGCAGTGTGCTTTGCAAGCATGATTGACATAACGTGAGGTTGTATTTATTTTTTAACGTGCGAAAATTTCGGACGCGAATTTCGGACTCAGTGTGCAAGGGCCTTTAGGGTGTTGTGGGTGGTTGCCAAAGCATTGTTTTTTTTGTAAAGCAGAGTGTTTTTGGCGGGTTGTTGTGCAGTTGCTGGGGTGTTGTGTGTGGTTGCCAGGGCTTTGTTAAGCGTGTGGATCCTGGAGCTTAAAGAGTCTTAGAGTTGTGAATCTAAAGTAAGACTGGTCAGTTTACAGTGATGGATATATTTAGCTTCATGAGCAGATTCCCTCATGTGCGAATGCTCGTCCAGACTCTATGCTGTGGAATGTTGTTAATTTAACAGACCTGACATGCACTATGCACTAAGCACTATGATAATAACATCATATATGAGAATCATAAAACTTCACTGACCTTTGCACATGCCATATTTTTGCCACACAGAGACGAGTTGGATCATCCAGACAAAGTGAACATTTCTGAGAAGCTCCAGCAGCAAGCCGTGCCTCAGACCAACCACATCAACAGCTACGTGATTCCAGAACCCGAGGTTATCCAAAGCGGCGTTCTGCTGGAAGAGAAGCAGGAGGGATTTGTTGGAGAGGTGGAGATCCAGGTTGCTCCTAGAGAGATCGAGCAGGTGAGGAGTAAATCTCCAGCAAGTAGGATAGTGGAGGTGGAGGTTTTAGCTCCAGGGTCAAAACCAGCTTTCCAAGTTCCCTCTCGAGCTCCATCCAGGGCCGTCTCGACCCCGCCGGTGGTGATGAGGAACGGTACGCCTGTAGAACAGAACGGCATGCTTGGGTATCAGAGGGGGCCGACACCTTCAACTCACACTCCAATGCAGGTACAGAGGAAGAGTACACTCGAGCAGGTGGAGAACTGGGTCAAAGTACAGAAGGAAGAACGCCAGGGGTGAGTCTGCAATATATGTATATATTATTTATATATATATATATATATATATATATATATGCAAATTCAGTCGCAGAAACACATATACAACATATATACATAATAGTTGCTAGACACTGTGAAGAGTTATGGGTTGCATCTCCCCCTAGTGGTTGAGATCATAATGAATCATCACAGAAAACAGCACCCATTTTACTTTCATTTTACTTTTATAATGTGTCGTATTTCAGAGTGAAATAGGATATTTTACAAGAGAAGTCCCTCCCTTTTTTATTTTTTTAGTCATCTGGATTTGTTTGGTTTGTGAAAATTGGTCACTATATGACAGGAAAAAATGTATAATGTCACAAAACATTGGTGATGTCAACTGAAAAGCAACATTTCAGAGGTGGAACTAGTATTTTTAGTTTGAAAAATGATTACAAAGACTTTTTTCCTCTTTAGAATAACATGCAATAATGAATTATGTTCAACAAGACTTGGGTTGTTTATTGAAATAAAAATACACTACAATTCAAAAGTTTTTGGGCAGTTTTAAAAAAGAAAGAAATGATTACTTTTATTCAGCCAGGATGCATTGCATTGATCAAAAGTGACAATAAAGACATTTCTAATGTTATAATGTTTATGATAATTTCAAATAAATTCTGTTCCTTGTAACAGTCTATTCAAGACGCCTTAAAAAAATCAAATTTCCACAAAAATATTACCCAGCACCACTGTTTTCAACATTGATAACAATAAAAAAAAATGTTTCTTGGGCATCAAATCAGATATTATTATGAATGTTATAATATTAGAATGATTCCTGATGGATCATGTGAGTTAAGACTGGAGTAATGATGCTGAAAATTCAACTTTGCATCACAGGAATAAATTACATATTAAAATATATTAAAATAGCAGTTATTTTCAATTATAATAATAATTCACAATATTACTGTTTCTACTGTATTTTTGATCAAATAAATGCAAATAAAGACTTCATAAACAAATAAAAAATTTGGAATGGTAGTGTCTAAAATATATATAACATAAATAGTTTTCATTTTGACTTTGACTTTAATTACTCCATTCAGTGTTGTCAAAACAATACATGCGTAACATTACATGTTAAAAATAATATTGTTCTCACAGGTTTGTTTCTACCGATGGCACAATCCCACGTCGGACCCCTCCAATCCATCCGAAGTACGGCACAATAGACAAGTACCAGTCTTTACCAAAGTCCACACGGCAGAGCCCACAAACTACTCACCGCCAGTTACCCAGTGAATACAAATATTCCCACGACCGTCTGAATCACTTCCAGCTGACCCACGGCCACAGCCAGCGACCCGCAACAAATGACAACACGGTGTGGCAGCTGTACGAATGGCAGCAGCGCCAGCACTATCGGCACGGCAGCCCCACCGCCCCTGTGTACAATCCCGCTCCAGACTACTCCACTGCCGTCTCCTCCACCAGAGTCAACTCAGACGTGTCCCGCTCCGTTTCTGTGCCGCCGACCCTGGCAGACATCCCTCCGCCCGGACCTCCTGGACCCCGACTGCTGTCTCCACGCAGACCCCACACGCCTGCAGAACGGGTCACAGTCAAACCTCTGGAGGACCGGCCCACCGTGGAGGTGCCACCCTCAAACTCTCCTCACCGTTTACGCTCCTATAAGGTCAGTAGGGGACGAGCACAACCATCCACATGCTTATCCATCACATCACAATCCACTGGCAAGAGCGGGATGGGGTTACACAACGTACGCTGCAATACAAAAGTTTGGGGTGGATACGATTTTTTCTTTTATGCTAACAAAGGCTGCATTTATTTGACCAAAAATTAAGTAAAAGCAGTAATATTGTGAAATACACTATTACAATTTGAATAACCTTAATTCCTGTCATGGGAAAGCTGGATTTTCAGCATCATTACTCCAATCTTTAGTGTCACATGATCCTTTAGAATTAGAAATCCTTTAGAAATGATTTGCTGCTCAAGAAACATTTATGATTATCAATGTTGAAAACAGTTGTGCTACTTAATATTTTTGTGGAAACAGTGATACTTAATTTTTTTAACAGAATAAAAAAAAAATAACAATGTAAATATAGTCCAACTAACTATTAACTATGAATTTTGCCTCAATAAATTAATAGTTAGTAAGGTTGTTGTTAAGTTTCGGTATGATTAAGGGATGTAGAATATGGTCATGCAGAATTAGGCATTAATATGAGTCAAGTCATCTTCATTTATATAGCGCTTTTAACAATGGAGATTGTTTCAAAGCAGCTTTACAGAGATAAACATACAATTTACGGTAACAGAGATTGTTTTGGCTTTTTAGCGATTTTTGAATAATGTTATTTCCAGCTAAAGTTGGTTTTGATTGATTCACTTCCAGCTAAATTATCATTTGTTATTACATTAGGGGCCACTAAGACGACGGCGTTCTTTCTAAACAGACTTTAAACGCGAACCTGTGACCGGATGGCGTTCACATGCGCATTAAAAATTGATTCTATAGTTATATTCGTTTGAATATGTGTGCGCAGGTTTGTAATTTCCCTACAAACCATGCCTAAACAAACTACTTGTCTTGCCGATACATTAGATAAAGAATTTTGTTTTATTTTATCACTTCGGGGTACGCGAACCGAATATGACGTACTTTATAAGTACTAATACAGCCAATATCATTGTAATAAGCATGCTGATAAGAAACTAGTTAATAATGTGATTTGGACCCTGAACTAAAGTGTTACTGTAAATGTCTTTACTGTCACTTTTGTTTAATTGAATGCATCCTTGCTGTATAAATATATTAATTTCTTTAAAAAATCTTACTGATCCCAAACCTTTGAATGGTACTGTATACAGTCACTAATATCCATTATATAAACCTTTGTCAAAAACTCTGCTTTAATAGAGAAGCTCTCGAGACGCATGCACTTAGAGCCATGATGATGAATGCTAATACTGCTCAGAAACTCCTGATCTAATAACCCAAGCCTTCAGTCTTTTCAAACTGCCAGCATTACTCCATCTGTCCAACAGAGTCGTCATTCAGCATGAATTATCAGTGGTGTTTTTGTAATGGAACGAGTGCCAGAGTGGGATGATTTATATACACTTCATTTGCTTCAGTTAATGCTTCTGTCTGTCTTTTAAAAACCTAGTAACCATCTCAAAATAAGTTTTCACTCAGCAAGCTGAAATGTCTAATCCAAATGAGGACTTGAAGCATTACTGAATCCATGATGATTATTAAATCTAAATATGTTGCATATGTGTATTACTGTTATGTATTTAGCAGGCACTTTCGTCCAAATGTGTACTGTTATTTTGGTGTTTTTGACATAAGAACATACTGGAAAACAAAAGGCGAAAGGCCCAGTCACACCAAGAACGATAACTATATCAGCGTCCACACCAGCGGATGATATCGTTCTGTTTATTATAAGTGTGCTGCAGTTTTGTCATCTGCCACTTTAAATGCACGAGTTCTTTAAAGATGGATTCTGATGGCAATGTTTTGAAAAGCTGAAAAAAATTTCAACAATATAGTTTCTCTGTGCCGTTATTGTTACATTTGTGGTGTGTGTACTCTGATTTTTAGAACTATATATCTTTATCGTTATCAATAGTTATCGTACTTAAGGAATGGGCCTTAATATTGGTGTTTTAATGGCCTCTTCCATAAGTAAAGCGCTTTAAATGCTGAGAAAAGCGCTACATCAATGTAACAAATTATTATAATTCACATGATCACATGATCCTTCAGAAATCATTACTGATACTCAAATCATTTCATTTGTGCTGCTTAAACCAGAACCATTTTTTCAGTCTTTGATGAATAGAAAGTTCAAAAGAACAGCATTTATTTCAAAAGAAATCTTTTGTAAAATTATATATGTCTTTACTGTCACTTTTGATCAATGTAATGCATCCTTGCGGAATATAAGTGTTAATTTCTTAAAAAATAAATTGTGAACCCAGACTTTTGAACAGTACTGTATTTAAAATCCTTCTCTCTCTTTTTTTTATCAATCTGCAGTCGGCCACAATAGAGAGACGCTCAATGCCGCCATCTGGTTACATCACACATACAGTCAGTGCTCCCAGCCTGCACGGGAAAACAGTAAGACCTTTTTTATTTTTTCCACACAAGTTTATTTTCAAAAAAAAAAAAAAACATATATACAGTATGTATATGGATACTGTATATGAAGAGTTTGGTTCCAAAACGCAATAAATCCATTTAGATTAATTTGAGTAAAAATGTGTTTTCTTTACCAAGAAAGTGGAAAGATGAAAACCACTATTTTCTGTTTCAAACTTTCACATAGCATTTGTAGGTCATAATAACCCAAAAAATTAAAATCCAGGTTTTGATTTTCAAAGATTTATTATAAAAACGGATTATTTTTTCCCCCAAAATGCAATAAATCCATTTTTTTTTTATTCAAAATGCAATTAATCCATTGAATCAATATAAAAGTTTTTTTTTTCATATTGAAACTGTTAAAAATACACAACAACGTAAGTTTATTAGTATAATATTTTTATTAAGAACTGTAAAGAAGATTGAAAAAATTTTTCCTCCTCCCGAGTGCCTCATCTTCTTAATCTCCTCATGTAAATGATTCGATTTCGATGCCTTACGTTTCTTACCCACCGCAGAAACAACCACATGTTCATCAATGCCATCAAATTTTTTTTGTTTTTTTTTGTTTGTTGATCGAAAAGTACAAATAGATAAGAAAAAACTAGGAAGCCGGGTGTATTTAAGGCGCTGCCGTTACTGTTTACAGTGCGTGGAATGGTGCGTTGTGATTGGTTGAGAGCGGATATATCGCATTCTGCAGAGAAGGGAGACTGGGGTTTGTCGCGGTTTGGAAAGAAAGGGAGAAAACATGACAGAATAACACGGCGGATATCGCATTTTACTTAAAATTAAACATTGACTTTTCAATACCAACCAGATACAATACAGATTTTTGCAGTTACTATTTTTTTTTTTTTAAATGCCGTTTATCGCGTTTTGGAACCAAACTCTTCATATATTACTGTATAAACGTTATAAATACTTTTAATTTGATTTTACTGTTTAGTTTTTCTATTTTATGCTGCAGTTAAAAGCAGATTTCAGCAATCAAAAAAACAAAAAACCTTCCTGGATAAGTTTCACTTCACGTTCCTCTGCTGGTAGAGCCTGTCCTCTCGTTTACGTCGATGCAACGGGCATTTGCATAAATAATCTCATCACATAACTCTCTCTCTGCCCTGATCATACCAGCCGGAGGAGCTCACCCTTCTCCTCATCCAGTTACGGAGACACCAGGCCATGATGGCAGGTGTGCGCCACGATGCGCTGGCCCACCTCCAGCAGTTGTCTCGGGTGAAGGTCAGGGTTTGGCCTGTCCTGTCAGCACCTACTGTAGCCTGAAGCCTGTAGTCTGCCTCTGCTGCCGTTATTTACCCCGCCTGTAGTGCTCTATGTAGCTCCTGTGGCTTTATTACATGCTGCTTCTCTGTATTGTAGCATGGCATGTCATGCTAGGGGCTGCATCTGGCTGTCCCACCATCGGCATGAATTGTATATGTAACTGAGATACTATGCATACTACATGAGTATGCTCTGCTTTTGCTCCAAAGTCTGAAAATGCAAAGATCAAAAATGTTTGCTTGCATGAAGTAGGTGTAGGCAGGAGTCTGAGGTCCCCATAAAACCTTCTGATGTTCTGGTTTGACCTGGTTGCAAGATCAGCTTTAAATTATTTCAACAGTAACGTCATAGTAAACATGTTTTGTATATGTGCAGAAATGTGTTGCTCTATATCAGTGGTTCCCAAACTTTTTAGAGTGGTGTACGCCCTGAGGCATTTAACATCCTTCTGCGTACCCCCTCTCTTCCACTTAGACTGCAGTCACACCTTTTCCCATCAAGGGACAAGATTTGCACCCTTAAACTGATGTAAGATATATTTACACACTGTTTAATCCGGCTCATATGTGGCATGAATTCAATTACAATGGCACAAATAGGCTAATGTTATGAGATAATGTTTTAAATAACAAATGTTCAACGGAGAAATATGAGATGATGGTAAAAACAAAGTGATAATTTTAAATATTAAACTAAAACCGCCAGTAGGTGGCAGCAATTCACTGTCTAAATGAGTGAGTCATTAAGTCATTCATTCAGTATCAAAGCAAGTTGCTTGCTGTGTTCGAAATCGCCCCTTACTCCCTACATTACTCCACTAATATAGTAGCCTGGTTAAAACCAGACCATTTTCAGTTGTAACTGAGTTATGGTCTGGCAAAGCGTCATAGACAAATCATTTCTCGCGGATAGACCTAAACCCAATCAGAGCGATGAAGGAGATGACGTATGCAGAGCGGCGGAGAAACATCTCCGAGTGTTGTTCCTTGCTCGGTTTTTAACAAAAAGGAAACGTTCAAATCGCTTAAAACAGACGCGATAGCTGATTCGAACGAGTGATGTTCGACGGCGGCATCCATCTTTGTAATGTAGGCTACAAAATCTGCTTCAAAATCCCAGTGCTGTCGTCATCGTGTAAAGCCCGCCCCAACGTTTCTGATTGGTGCCGCGATTTCGACGGATTGGAAATGGGCGATTTCGAACACGGCCGCTGTATTTATGAATGAGTCGTTGAATCATTGACACTCTCGATTCGTTCAAAGCCGCAGATTTTCGTTCACTAAGGAAACACTGCCGTGTTTGGAGACGCACAACAGTTCTGCTGTTGGCTTCGTTGGAACTATTATTTTGTTGCGAACAATACAGACAGTACTGTGTTTAAATGTATACATCACCTTTTTGTTTGTTGAACTGTTGTATAAAATCAGTCACATGCGAAATTGTGTGAATATTTGGGAAAAATTGCATCCTTGCTTAAATAACATTATAAACATCATATCGATCTCTATGCACAATCTGTGTCTATATCTGTTCTTCATGCTAGTAAGTACTAAAAACCCACTTTTACAAGGGTACATCGTCAAGAATGGCACACATATGCACACTGCTTGTGTGGATGCAGTCAGTTTTGACCACAAATGATGTCATGTATTTGACCTTTTATGGCCCATTTTTACACTAGAGGTGGCGTTTTGCCTTTTTCAAAAGCATGCTCGGTTTTAATGTTATTTTAAGGTGGGGACGAGCTAAATGAACAACGAAACACAGCATTTTGTTCACGTACCCCCTCGGTCACCTCACATACCCCCAGGGGTTCACGTACCCCAGTTTGGGAACCACTGCACTATATTTAATTACTTTGGTTATCGGCTGAATGCTTTTGCATCATGGACTGAGGTAAAGTTAAAGGAATATTGTTGTGTTTTCAACCAAACGTCAGTGTACCAAAATCATTTTCTTTATCTGTACCTTTGTCTTGTTTTCTTTAAAACCACAAATTTACCAGAGAATCAAAATTTCATAATACTGTGCATTAAGACTTTATTTTCCTAGATTTTTTTAAAGGTTTATGCTTAAAAGAAAAACTATTTACTGCCAAAGGGGAAGAAAAATAAGCTTAATTTAAGATATGTTCTATGAAATATAGTGTATTCTCTTAATATCTTAACAAATTTTGCTTCTCAAGTAAATTTACACTACTGTTCAAAAGTATAGTATAACATTTTGTGATAGTGTGATAGTAAATATTACAATCTTACCAACCCCAACATTTTGAATGGTAGTGTACACTCACCTAAAGGATTATTAGGAACACCTGTTCAATTTCTCATTAATGCAATTATCTAATCACCCAATCACATGGCAGTTGCTTCAATGCATTTAGGGGTGTGGTCCTGGTCAAGACAATCTCCTGAACTCCAAACTGAATGTCAGAATGGGAAAGACGGGCCGGTCTGAGTATTTCACAATCTGCTCAGTTACTGGGATTTTCACGCACAACCATTTCTAGGGTTTACAAAGAATGGTGTGAAAAGGGAAAAACATCCAGTATGCGGCAGTCCTGTGAGCGAAAATGCCTTGTTGATGCTAGAGGTCAGAGGAGAATGGGCCGACTGATTCAAGCTGATAGAAGAGCAACTTTGACTGAAATAACCACTCGATACAACCGAGGTGTGCAGCAAAGCATTTATGAAGCCACAACACGCACAACCTTGAGGCGGAGGGGCTACAACAGCAGAAGACCCCACCAGGTACCACTCATCTCCACTACAAATAGGAAAAAGAGGCTACAATTTGCAAGAGCTCACCAAAATTGGACAGTTGAAGACTGGAAAAATGTTGCCTGGTCTGATGAGTCTCGATTTCTGTTGAGACATTTAGATGGTAGAGTCAGAATTTGGCGTAAACAGAATGAGAACATGGATCCATCATGCCTTGTTACCACTGTGCAGGCTGGTGGTGGTGGTGTAATGGTGTGGGGGATGCTTTCTTGGCACACTTTAGGCCCCTTAGGGCCAATTGGGCATCGTTTAAATGCCACGGCCTACCTGAGCATTGTTTCTGACCATGTCCATCCCTTTATGGCCACCATGTACCCATCCTCTGATGGCTACTTCCAGCAGGATAATGCACCATGTCACAAAGCTCGAATCATTTCAAATTGGTTTCTTGAACATGACAATGAGTTCACTGTAATAAAATGGCCCCCACAGTCACCAGATCTCAACCCAATAGAGCATCTTTGGGATGTGGTGGAACGGGAGCTTCCTGGATGTGCATCCCACAAATCTCCATCAACTGCAAGATGCTATCCTATCAATATGGGGCAACATTTCTAAAGAATGCTTTCAGCACCTTGTTGAATCAATGCCACGTAGAATTAAGGCAGTTCTGGAGGCTAAAGGGGGTCAAACACAGTATTAGTATGGTGTTCCTAATAATCCTTTAGGTGAGTGTATGTAACTGTCATTTGCATGGAAATGCAAACATTATGCAAACGGAGGTCTGTGGTATCAAGACAGTAGTGAGTAGTCAGTCTCAAAGCTTGTATCAGGTGATAGCCGCATTGCTTTAATGCTTGTGCAGTGTTTGATTCAATAGTCTAATGAATAGATAACACAACTGATTCAAAGAGTCTGAATTGAAATGTTTCTCCTGCTATTCACAGGTTGATGACCAATACATGCACTTGAAGAAGGACCTGGACTATTTAGATCTGAAGGTGGGACCTCTCCTTTTCTGTCTCTCTATTCCTGTCTTCCCTTCATCTGAAACCTTCTGGACTAAAACACTAACACAGCACAGAAACCTCACTTAGGGCGAGGAATCAAGAATTTGTTTTATTTCAGAAATTGTTTATATTTTTCATTATAATGGTTAACTTTGTGACATAATCAGGAATTACATTAAGTCTCAGAATGTTAATGATAATAGTAATGATCCAGTCGAAGGATATTAAAGGCTGGTCCTCCTTTGACTATAACTGTCTATCTCCGTTTGCCACAGATGAAAAGTTTAGAGCCGTTGATCCTCATGGTTCACAGTGTGTTACAAACCTGCTCTGCGGGGGGTTTGAGACCACTCTGGAACGTAAGCACTGTCAGCATCCAGAGTGTCTGCATTCCCATTGCTTTACACGGCACACATAGCTCTGTGTTGGCACAAGCCTGGCATTTGCACGCCTGTCCTCCTGCCTTTTGTGAGTGTTGTGAGAATGATTGGGTTAATGAGACGGCAGGTCTGGATGGGACGGGCAAGCTCAGCGCCTGTGCAGGGAATCACATTTAGCCAGCTGATTCTCAAATTCATTCCGTTTCATTCTTATCTATTATTCTATTTTATGTGTAGCTTTCTAGATATCCCGAATGTTTTAGCCAACCCAGACTCAGTGGAAAAACGTCCTTGTGGCGACATTTCTGAAAAATGATATTATGTTGCTTCTTGCAAGTTTCACGACAATTTCAAAGTGAAATTTACAGTGAGTGGTGCTAAAAGTGTTCGGTTTTATCCGAAACTGATGAAAATGTTTTATTATGCTAGAGGTCGTATGCATCGCCGCAGTTCAGTAATGTTCTCCGAGACGCTAAAAAGTTAAAGGGTTAGTTCACCCAAAAATGAAAATGATGTCATTAATGACTCTCCCTCATGTCCATACCTGTCAAGTATCCCGTTTTGGCCCGGAAAGTCCCGTATTTTACCCTTTTCTTTTTCCCGCCGTCCTCCCGTATTAGGATTTTCCCGTAAATCTCCCGTATTTTAACCTGCGTTATTGAAAAATAATTATACCCCGGGCGGAGTAAAAAAAAATAAAAAATACATTCCCAATCTGAGCTCTGTCACTAGCCTCGCGATAACTACAGGTACTGTAGGTGGCAGTTGTCGCGAGGTTAGTGTGTGAGGTCAGATGAGTGACAACGCGGGGAAAACAAAAAACAAACAAAAACAGAGTCGGATGATCTACGCTATGACAGAGCAAGGCACTCCTGCCAAAAAAACAAAACCCTCATGTACTAAATAACGCGATCAATGGGATAGCGAATTTACTTTTCTGAAGAGGAGCATGGGGTGGGGGACAGGCATGCGTTTTGTAACTGGGACTTTAGCATCTCACACGGGGAAGGAATGATGTATGTCAGCACGAGAAAGGGTGTTTATGGTACGAAAGATTGTTAAAGAGAATAGGATGACGTTAGACAACAGAACTGTTTGCTCTACTCTCATGTAAAATTTACCACTCTGGCCCAGCCCACAAATACACTCCTTCCAAAACAGTTACAAAGTCTGCAACAAATTTGTTCAATAACTCACTAAAAGAGTAAAGAAAAGTTATGTGAAATGAATAGAAAAACTGCAAATGAAAAGAAATACTGTAAAAGAAAAGCAATATTAAATGAAACTAATGTGTGGAATGAAAATAAAATGTAAATGTAAAGACAAGCAATGTTAAATGAACAGAAAATATGCAAATAAGCCTTTAAATAATGCTCTTAATATTAATATACCCTATGTATACCATACATATATATATATGTGTGTGTGTGTGTGTTTTCATTTAGGCTATAACACAGTCTGTCTTAAAATGTAAGGGATACTGGAGCTTGGGGTGGTGGCTGCTCGCGGTGGGCGCCGGAAAATTTCCCTTATTTTCAAATCCAAAACTTGACAGGTATGCTCATGTCGTTCCAAGCCCGTAAGACCTCCGTTCATCTTCGGAACACAGTTTAAGATATTTTAGATTTAGTCCGAGAGCTTTCTGTCCCTCCATTGGAAATGTATGTACGGTAAACTGTCCTTGTCCAGAAAGGAAATAAATACATCATCAAAGTAGTCCATGTGACACCAGTGGGTTAGTTAGAATGTTTTGAAGCATCGAAAATACATTTTGGTCCAAAAATAACAAAAACTACGACTTTATTCAGCATTGTATTGTCTTCCGGTTCTGTTGTCGATCTCGCGTTCAGTGACGCTGCTGACGTGTGTCTAGTGTATTCGGGTTCAAATAAATATTGCTGGGCAAAAAAATGCAAGTCTTCCTCTGTGTCGAAATCCTTAGACATGTTTGCGAAGATTGTTTCGTTTACTCCCTCAGACTGTAAACGAAGCTCGGGCGCACCAGACACACGTCAGCAGCGTCTTACGTCATCAGCGTCACTGAACGCGAGATCCACAACAGAACCGGAAGACAATACAATGCTGAATAAAGTCCTAGTTTTTTGTTATTTTTGGACCAAAATGCATTTTCGATGCTTCAAAACATTCTAACTAACCCACTGATGTCACATGGACTACTTTGATTATGTCTTTATTTCCTTTCTGGACAAGGACAGTTTACCGTACATACATTTTCAATGGAGGGACAGAAAACTCTCGGACTAAATCTAAAATATCTTAAACTGTGTTCCGAAGATGAACGGAGGTCTTACGGGCTTGGAACGACATGAGGGTGAGTCATTAATGACATCATTTTTGGGTGAACTAACCCTTTAATGCTCTATCGCATTTGAAAATAATGCACCACTTACACTAAACCAAACCCTAAAGCTGACTGAAACTGTTAACAAAAGCAAATGTGAAATAAAAAACACATTTGCTAACGAAACCATGCATTTTAGCTGCTTCTACATGTTTTTTTAACGTGACACGTGTTTCACGGCACTCGTACACGCGTGCAGAACTGTACCAGGTGAGCTTTAGAGAAAGGCCAAACATATGGAGCTGGTTATGTGATAGAAACATCAAAATCATGCATTATGGTAGAAGTGTTTTGAGGTCACGACATAGTATTGTGCAAGGAACCGTGTGAAAATAAGTAATTATTAATCAATATTTTGTGTGAAAATAAATAAAAGGAATTGTTGGTGTTTACTGCCACTATAATATTCCTTTTAGCTGGAAACTGCAGTGAATGTGTAGGTGTGTAGGTAGAGGCACGTTTCTACAATGAGCCTGGGTTGGTTGTAGCAGTAGATCAATTCTCTGAAACATCCTTCAGTATCAGCAGTGAGAAGCATCCTCTTAAATTCTTTATTTTCTTTGAAATTTCTCTTGAAGACTTACTAGCTTCACTACAAGCTACTAATAAAAAGTAGATAACTACATTGAGGGGGACAATTTTCAGGGTAAAATTGTCAGATAATACTATTTAGTTAAAAACAGCAGGATTTATCTGGCAAAAAAAAAAAATTAGTAAGAATATAAGTTTGTCGAATGGCATCAAAATTAATATAAACTAATTCAATTAAACAACAATGTAATTTCTACACACACCTGTTCAAAAGTTTGGGGGGTCAGTAAGATTTTTTTGTTAAATGAATTATTTTATTCAACAAGGATGCATTACATTGATCAAAAGGGACATTGAAGACAGTTATAATGTTACAGATGATTTCTATTTTAAATGCTGTTCTTTCTCTTTCCGTTCATCAAAGAATCCTGATATAAATATCACAGTTTTCACAAAAATATTAAGCAACACAACTGTTTTCAACTTTATAATATTAAGAAATATTTATTGTGCAGCAAATCAGCATATAAGAATGATTTCTGAAGGATCATGTGACACTGAAGACTGAAGACATTTTAAATATATATTCAAATAGAAAACGGTTATCTTAAATTGTAATAATATTTCACAATATTAATGTTTTACTGTATTTTTGATTAAATAAATGCAGCCTTGGTTCTAAAATATCAAAAAATATTGCTGACCCCAAACTACAAACACAGTGACAACCAGTGGTATTATTAACAAAATACTGTATGAGTTACTCCCCAACACTGTCTAGTTCATCGTTGTCCAGAGCTTGGGTTTCTTTTATGAGTTTACCACGCAGCATTTTCTGTGGAGGCTTTATTTTAGACATTGCATTTATGTCCCACAGCTGTGTTCTGTTGGCATGAAGATCGTGAGACACCATCCTGCCATTGTGCTTCCAGAAAGCTTCAGCTCCTACACGTACATGTGTGCATTAGAAATGAAGAATACTGTCTCAAAGCTTGTCACTGTGACTTTCAACAGTGTCCATTGTACAGTGTTGGTCTTGCTTCGCTTGCGTTGAATAGATGTGTTTCTGTTTGTGGAGCGCTAACACAAGAAGGCTTCTCTGTGAATTGTCTAATAGGTGAGTGGGACAGAGACTCTGAAAGGACGGCCGGCTAAGCCAGTGAAGGTGGCGGAAAGTGACATAGATGTGAGTATAGAGGACAAATCAGTGTCTTACTCATTAACTCTTTTCCCCGCCAGCGTTTTTTTTTTTTTTTTTAAGTTGCCACTAGCACCGGCATTTTAGATCATTTGCACAAAAATGTCATGGCCCCAGAACATTTTGTTATTTGAATATCTGAGCATTCAATTCTAGCTTTATGCCTTCTCATAACACATGATGTGGGTAAGTTTCATAAAAAAGCAACATTTTGTAAGCAACGTTTCTATAGGGCTTGGGTGCCGCGTTGCATTCTGGGATGTGGCGGCCATGTTGATGATTGTTAGCACTAACGGTTACTAAACGAGCAGCTAGGTGGAGCGCAGCTTACCTTTGTCCGGATTAAGTTACTGTGTTCCCACTGTTTGCCGGTGTTGTGCCTAATTTCGACCCCCTGCCAAATTATTACCCCCCTCGTTGAAGTCAGTACCTGATTGCCTAATCCCAACCCCGCCCCTAATCCTTCCCCCTCCCCCACAACTAATCCTAAACCTACCAATGCTAGGGGGGTAAAAATTTGGCGGGGGTCGAAATTCGGCACAACACCGGCTCTTTGTTGGAAATTTCATATGGATCCAAACCCGTTAAAAGTGCCGATTTTGTCCACATACCGGTCCCTGGCTTCCCTATTTAACGTATCCCGGTAAATTCCACATCCTTTTAGGGATTTTAACATCTTTTTTCTTTTCTTTCTCCCAACTCTGCTGCTTCTCCTCGTTCGACTTGCTGTATGTTTACATTCGCGAGGCCATCAACATAGCGGCCATGCCAAGTAATGACGTCACAAGTCACGACCATAGATATCCATAATAAAGGCTAGATGTCTCGTCTGCGCTGCTGGCCAATGGAGGTCGACGTCTGCACCTGGCGGCCATCTTGTCACAGGCAGCTCGCTCACTCGTAACATTGTGTTTTAATGGTGCATGTACTTTTTAAATAACCACTACTTCCTCAATTTTCTACCGATTTTCAAACGGTTTGGTTTGTTATAAACATCAGAGATGTAGTTATGACACTGCATACTTATGAATAATAAGTGTATAAATAAATAATCATCCAGAATTATAGCCACGTTAATAACGTTTGTAAGAAGCCAAACCGTTTGAAAATCCGTCAAGATTTCAACGAGATAAGAGTATTTGTATTCGTGCTGATCACTCATCTTACATCAGGTACCACAGAGCCCGCCAGAAAGCTTGCCTGTGACAAGATGGCCGCCGGTGATGACGATAGAGACTCTGCCATAAGACATCTAGCCTTTATTATGGATATCTATGGTCACAATGCCCAAGCCCTATTGCTTGTTTCTGCTTCTTCTTCGCTTGTTTTTGGATCTGGAGATTCTGTATTCTTTCAGAAGATGTGTAATAGCGCCCCCTACATATAACACTGAAAACAAGGTACACAGTGCTGTGGGGCAGTTGTGGCCAAATTGTGGACTTGTAAATTCTGTCAATGGTGGAGAAAGAGTTAATCATCTACTATCCTGTGTTGCTATGCACAAAATAACATTGTTTTGCCTTATTTAGCTATTTTTCCTGGTCTGAACTGATCCATAAAGCTCTGTTTCCTACTGCAGGTGACACTGAGTCGACTGTGTGAACATGACAAAATACTTCAAGAGCTTGAGTTCAGACTCAGTGGTCTCAAGGATGATAAGGTGAGGCACTTTTTCCAAAGAAAAGTGCAGCGTTTACTTTGGACTTGTTATTATAGATATGTCAGTATTAATATATTTGCTCTTTCTTTCCAGGACAAGCTTGAGTCTGTTCTGGATGTGTCTCACCAGCAGATGGAGCAGTACAAGGATCAGCCAGCTCACGCTGAGAAGATCGCTTACCAGCAGCGACTCCTTCAAGAGGACCTGGTGCATATTCGAGCAGACATTTCTAGAGTGTCAACGGTAAGTATAAAATGCGATGCAGATATGGTTTATCCTACTGCTCATAAAACATTCACTACAAGGCTTAAGAGATATAACCAGCTTAGATGGAAAGGAACTCATGCTGACTAGCTGAAGACATTACAGTATCTTAAAGGGGTCATATAATGGTAGATGCACTTTTTCAAGTTGATTGTACTGAAATGTGTGTTGGCAGTGCCTGTACACAACCATCATATAATGATAAAAATCCATCCAGTGCTTTTGTTTTAATCTCCTTATATGTTTTCCCCTGCCTCAAATCGAGCCGTTCTGCCGTGTGACGTCACACGGTCGGACGCCCCTCCCGCGATTCTTGATTGACAGGCGCGTTTCAACACAGACCCGCCCTCGCTCATGAGTGAGCTGTCAATCATAGTCTGCGCGGACCGGCGCGGTCATTGTTGATATGCTGGAGCACTGTCTATGAGCAGAATGGCGTCTAAGCGATTGTGGTGTTCTGTTCTTGGGTGTAATAACGAACACAGTCATTTTAATGTTCCTGAATCCGAACCGCTGAAGACGCAGTGGCTGAGTTTTGTTTTCGAAGGGAATATTCCCCACGAGCAACGTCAATGCTCTCATGTTTCCGCGAATCATTTCTCAGCAGACTGCTTTATAAACGAGGGTCAGTATAAAGCTGGTTTTGCTAAGAAGCTGCTCCTGAATAAAGGATCGGTACCAGCTATTCGTGTTCCTGCTGAACCTCTAGAAAAACTGAAGTGAGTGTAACGTTTTATTAACCTTTATATTAATATTTATATCTTTGCAAATCGCTTCACGATGAATGAGTCTAAGGTTTACACTCAGGGTACATTACTGCATGTTTTCTATGTACGACGTTCTCAATATAATTCATAATCCCACGTTTATAATGAACAATGCGTTATGGTTATTGTGTTACAAACGGTGTACGCACAGAACAGAGGGGCGGAGTCAGCAAAGCTCATTATCATTTAAAGGCATATGCACTGAAACGGCGTGCTGAAAACAGAGCTGTTTTTGACCAGGTAAAATAACTGTTTTCTTACAATACTAATGAGAATTTTTAATTAAAGTATATTAAAAACTTTTAATTTAGACCCTAAAGAATCATATTAGCTTGTACAAAAATGGCATTATATGACCCCTTTAACCCATTAATAGATCAAAGGATTGATGATGTATTGACTCACAATTTAACAAAAGAACATTTTTTAATTTTTACATTTAATTCACAATATAATATTTATTTGCAGTAACTGTTTTGCTGGTATAGAAAAAGCTTTGATTTTTGGTATATTTGTATTGTTCAGGAGATGGAGAGAGCGTGGGACGACTACAGCAGACTGGAGCAGTCAGTTGAACAGCTGAGGGACGTCCTGCAGACCCAGATGAATCTCTGCACATCACCTCAGGTCTTTTCTGTCTTTATCTCCATTGCTGTATCCTTTTTTTATTTTCCTGACATATTTTGCCATCATGTTGTTCTCTCATATATTTGATTAGCTGTCTTGGATTTAAAATAACTCATTTGCTAACATATGCAGGCACTTTTAGATAGATTTAGTGTTATTTTAGTATCATTGATATACTATTATTTCTGTCAGGACCACTATCGTCAAATACGATTGACAATTAGCAGACAGTTTGGATTGGCGGTATGGTTCTGTTCTGGGTGAGAAGTCCCCGCGCTTCATGCAGCCTATCATGGATAAGAGCAGGAGAGCAGCGATAACCTCCCTTAGGGCCAACAGAACAGAACCAACATGAATGTATTGCAGATATTATTAATTCAAGATTTTAAAGTACAACATAATTCAAGAATTTAGTCTTGTTTCAAGGGGAATCAGAATGCCATACTGACTGGACTAGAGGAGGAGCTGGGGAGGGAGGAGGGTAATTCACTCCTGAGAAACGCGATAGCTGCTGATAATGCTGAAGGATTATATACAGTATGTATACAGTGATAGGCGTCGTATTCCTATAGGTATTATTATCGTCGTATTCCTATAGGTAGACGTGGATCAGCTGAGAGTCAGCTGATGCGAGCTTGACTAACGGGACCTGCCAGAACTGACGCTACGCTTGATAGTTTATTAATATTTTGAATTAGATTTAATTTTTATATTTTCTGTTTTCATTTTAATTAGTTAAAGTTTTAGTCATTTTTATTAGCTTCTATTTATATAGTTTTTATAAAGTATTAGTTTTTAGTTTATTTCGTTTGAGTAATTTTAATACTTTAACTAAAACTAAATGAAAAGTTTTTATACATTTTATTTTATTTCAGTTTATATTTATTAAATGTTTTTATGGTTTTAGTTAACAATGATAACCCTGGCTAGAATGGAAATAGGATATGAAGAAGAAATGAGATTGAATGTGTGTGTTTTGTGTTTTCAGGAGAAAAATCAGTTAAGGAGGGAGCTCTGGAGGATAGAGGACGTGACGACTGGACTCAGCTCCACCAAAGAAACCTTCAAAATCACCATAGACTCAGTGAAGAACCCAGGTAAGAACGGACCAGTTAGACAAGATTAATAAACATACTACAGAACTTCTTTTTAACTCTTGCTTGTGTGCTCATGTGTGTTTGTGTCCAGAGAGAAAACTTGTGCCTTCAGTGATAGAGTCAACAGTGCCTTCTCGGTGCATGACCCCATCTGCATTTGAGGTGCGGTCACCCCTACGCAGTCTTACCTCCAGTCCGTTATCACTACCCCTGGACAATGAAGATCTTCAGCATCCTCACCCTGTGCCAAAATGGGTTTGTGAGACTGAACTGTTCCTGTAAATACTGTACTGTAAGTCACTTTAGACAAGGCTCTTGCTAAATTGCGTAATATTGGTTTTCAGGAAGAGGATGACGCTCCACCCAGACCACCTCTGCCTCTCCACTATGATGAGGACACACCGCCTGTTGTCCCGCCACTACCTAAAGAAACATCGGTCATCAGACACACTTCTGTTCGTGGCCTCAAGAGACAGTCTGATGAGAGGAAACGGGACCGAGAGAGCAGCTGCATTAACGGAGATTGCAGGGTAAATTGAACTCACTCGTGTGAAGTTCATTGTTTCATCAGTGTTATTGTTGTTTACAGGGCTTAAAGTATTCCGGCACCGTGCCGGATCTCCAGCGTGCGGCCGTGAGGAAAAAATGATTATTTTCGCATGCGATTCATTTTTGTCCAGCTAACGTGTTAAAATATTTAAGCAATTAATGCAGCATCCATTCTTTCTGTCATCCTTTAGCTAGGGTTATGATCACGCTCTTATTCACGCAAATGCTTTAAACCACTCATGCGCGACAAGACAAAAGAGAACGCGCTTTCAGTGAATGTCCTCCTGACGCGCGCGCGCGCACACACACACACACACACACACACACACACACACACACACACACACACACACACACACACACACACACACAAACACACACACGAGACGCACAGAAAGACGCGCGCCAGTATCGAGTTCTCTTTCGCGCTTGAACGAACAATAACACACACATTTATGCCAAAATGTCAGTTTTGTCGAGTATCCTCACAAGAACAGTCTTAAATGAGTTAAATACAATCTTAAATGGAAGTAAATAGTAGTGAGAGAATGAGATGCGTGAGATCCTGTCAGCAGCGGCAGATCTTAAAGTGACAGGAGCCATTAATTCTGTCTGTCAGTAAAGTTAACCTAAAGAACGGAGAAAATTACTAACTGCCCTCGACTAAAGAACGCTTGTAGCTTTGATAAGGATTAATCTATATTTCATAAAATGTATGTGCGGACTGTTTTATAACCTTATTCAATTTCTGTATGGTACAGGTAAATGACATTTAGTATGGGTTTAAGTGAGGATTGTTTTAAGTTCACTTAAATTAAAGGTTTATATATTTTTTGAAGCCTAATGTTTAAAATTTGGGGGGAAATCATTTTCATCGAGACATCAGTAGATATAATATGAGTGATACTGGCTTTCATTCATAAAAAGACGGCATTAAAGCAGCACTCAGTAAGAATTCCGTTTTTGTCAAACAGCGACCCCTAGAGTCGCTGTGGAGTACTTGTACTGTCGTGAATAGCACTCACGCAGAGATGGCTCGCACTCACGGCCGGATCCCCTCCCCCTGTACACCGGTACCTGTTCAGTAGGATGGACGCTGTAACGAGTGGAAATAAGGTATGGCCCCTTTAAGAGCTGCGCGCGCCCTGTTTAACTGTCGGCAGTCTGTATTGTATGTGCGCCTCGAACACCACATGTATACGGCGCCGGGTTATTTCTGTTTGATGCTCATTTTATCAGAATCTGTTTTTTTGCCGTAAAGCAATTCGTTACCTCGCGAGACCTGATATCACACGATACTTCCCAATACTTCCCAACACTTCCCGATACTTCCCAACACTGAGCCCCCCCTCCCCCCCCCCCCCCCCCCCTGTGTTTACTAAAACTATTAAAAGTAATTTTCTGTCATTTAAATAAAGCTGAAAACTCAACCTTGAAAAACACAAAGGAAAATGAGAAATGTTGCCTTAGGAACAACACAAATACAACATAAACAATATAATAGTATATACATATTACTAAAATAACACTGATTGTCATTCATCTCACTGAACTCCACATGTACAAAAAATTAAAAAAAATTAGTTCAATAATGACAACTCTCTGAATAGTTTTATCATGTATTTGAATATGACCGTGTTCATGTATTTGGTTTGGCCAGACTAGATCTGTTGCTGCTGTTGGTTATTTCTGCTGCTGCTGCAGAGCAAGTATGGACTTGCTAATGCTAATAGATACACACACACACACGCTGCTGTGAGCATGTAAGATGCATAAATAGACATACATAAATCAAATCCCGTAGTAGATCTAGGCAGGTGGAGCTGAGGGAGGTGGAGGATTTCAGACGAACTGCAGGATTAGCTTACAGCAAACAATGAACCAGACTATTTAAATGTTGAGCAAGCAATCTCATTGGCTGTCGGATCAGCAGAGGTCAATCAGCATGTGACATGCAGTGATGGTGTGTTTGCTTGCAGATTGTGTCTAAAGGACCTTTCAGCCTGCGCCCTCTACAGTTTCATGACTGAACTAGATATTTATTGAATGGTTGAATGTCTTTCAAAGAAGTTTTAAAATAATTACCATATACACCTAGCATACATGTGACCATAACACTTTAGTCTTTGCATTGTGATTGATTGCTCGCCATTTAAAATGTTTGGGCTATAGGTGGAACTGCGGTCCTACCTGAGTGAACCAGAGCTTCCTGGAAGTGGACAAGGAACAGACCAGGTGGACCATCTCACTCTCCAAAGAAGAGGTCAAATATGATTATAGATTTTGATCATTCAGGTTATTTCCAAGACCCATTATGTTTATAGGGATAAAATGCCATTTAACCAATGCCATTGTACTTGAAAATAATTCTATTTTTGTGAACACTTAGGTCTGTCAGGCTCCTCGTCCAGAATAAACCAGTACGGTGTGGCCTTCTGCTCACAGAGGAGAGGAGATTCAGTGTTATCCACAATGGTGAGCAACAGATTTCTGTAAAACAACACGCTTTTTATTTATTCATTCATTATAGTACAGATCAAATGTTTTTGAAAGAAGTCTCTTATGCTCATCAAGCCTGCATCTATTTGATCAAAAATACAGAAAAAAACTGTAATATTGTGAAAAACGTCTCAGGTTACAAATGTAACCTTTGTTCCCTGAGAACAGGGAACGAGACAATACGTCATCGACGTTATGGGGAACGCCTCAGGCGTGACAGGTGTCTGAAATCACTATCAAATCACGTCAATCACATTGACCGGCGACAGCCCGTGAATCATTAGCGTGAATGATTAACGTGCGACCTGGAAGTATATAAGGGCGCCTTGCAAACATGACAAATCACCTTATCGTCTGAAGGGACTGTACGGCAGGCAAGCCCCGAGGCATGGCAGGGAGACGTATTGTCTCGTTCCCTGTTCTCAGGGAACAAAGGTTACATTTGTAACCTGAGACGTTCCCTTTCGAAGGGAACTCAACAATACGTCATCGACGTCATGGGGAACGATATACCCACGCCGCCATGCTGAGGGGAGTGCATGCCCTCAGGCAGTGACAACTGTCCGAACCAGCAAATTCAAATGAAATGCTAGAACCACTCACCCTCAGGTCACACTGGGCTGTCAGTGACAGCATTCCCTACGGTCATAGCCCAAGCTATAAGCCTAACAGGAAAACCTCAATAAACATAGTTAAATGAAAGCCTACCTGGGCCTGCTCAAAGGCCTAGGACCACAACTTCAATTAGAAGGGGCCCCTTCTAGGGAATGTGGCTAGGGAATCCGAAGGAACCCCAGCCAGTCACTATTCAGGGGAACGTACTCACCCCGATATGCCACCAGGACGGCCTGACCTGGCGTCAGACACATAGACACTTAGTCTGGCCACTTCCTGTCTGTCCGAAGACAGAGCCTCTGGAAAAAAGCCTTAAGTAAGGCATCCAACCCGAGGGACTGCGACGCTGGCAGTGAACCACTCGGCCCGGATCTCAGAGACGGGATATCCCGGAGAGTATGACTCAGCATAGTGCTTTATGACCCTTGCTAGCGAGGGGAGTTTCTCTACTCGATCCATGGATCAACCCAGTGTTTGCAAACACTGAGGAGGCCTGTGAAGGCCTAATGGCTGATCTAACCGGGAGGCCTCACAAGAGGCCTACGACCGTCTGACCAGACTCAGGAAGCCGCATGCTCATAGAGACCCTCAGTGAGGGGAGCACAAGGTCTGCCTGGTAGGCAAACCAGGCTGTAGGCAGGAAAGGTTCCAGGAGGGAACAAATAGCAGAGAATAAACACTTTAGCGAGCCAGGGCGCAAGCTCGCCCTCAGCAGCTGCCTATTAAGGCTAGCTGAAACTGATAGCAAGAGGCCACTAGCTTCATAAACCCAGCACCATTAGAGAAACATTACAGGGAGGCCCGGAGAGGCCTACTACCTGATAACCACAGTATGTGGGGAGCTCACCTTCAGGGAGGCCTGGTGAGGCCTGCTACCTTACAACCACAGTATGTGGGGAGCTCACCTTCAGGGAGGCCTGGTGAGGCCTACGACCTGATTGCTACAGTCTGTGGGAACTCACCTTCAGGGAGGCCTGGTAAGGCCTACTACCTGATAGCAACAGTATGTGGTCACCCACAGGGAGGCCTAGAGAGGCCTACTACCTGATAACCACAGTATGTGGGAACTCACCTTCAGGGAGGCCCGGTGAGGCCTGCTACCTTACAACCACAGTATGTGGGGAGCTCACCTTCAGGGAGGCCTGGTGAGGCCTGCTACCTTACAACCACAGTATGTGGGGAGCTCACCTTCAGGGAGGCCTGGTGAGGCCTACTACCTGATTGCTACAGTCTGTGGGAACTCACCTTCAGGGAGGCCTGGTAAGGCCTACTACCTGATAGCAACAGTATGTGGTCACCTACAGGGAGGCCTAGAGAGGCCTACTACCTGATAGCGATAGTACGTGGGGAACTCACCCTCAGGGAGGCCTGGTGAGGCCTGCTACCTGATAATCACAGCATGTGGGAACTCGTTTTCAGGGAGGCCTAGTGAGGCCTACTACCTGACAGCCATAATATCTGGGAGCTTTTTACTGCTACCCGATAGTAAGCCAGGCTAGCTGTCCAGTTGCCCGTCCTTGGGCTTGTCTCTTCAGGGAGGCCTGGTGAGGCCTACTACCTGATAACCATCTTAAGTGGGAATTCACCCTCAGGGAGGCCTGAGGGGCCTACTACCTGATAGCAACTGGTAGCTGAGTCCGGGTGACAGTTCCAAGGCGGCCTGCTAAGGCCAGCCAGCTGGGGACTCGCCTATCAGGGAGGCCCGGTTGGGCCTACTAGCTGATAGCAAGTCAATTCTGCTACAAAGGAACACTGTTGGGAACCATACTACACCAATGTAACTATTGGGCCCACCCACAGGAGGCCTAGTACGGCTAGCTACCTGTAGCGGCATTAAAGCATGACCCACAATGTTGGGACTCACCTCCGAGGAGGCCTGTTTAAGGCCTACTACCCACCGGTGAGTCAACTGCCCGAACCACCAAGGCCAACCAATTCTCTCGAGAAGTAGCCTATAGCGCCCTCTTGGGGGCTGCTCATACAAGGAGGCCTGCTGAGGCCTACTACCTGATGGCGCAGCCTTCGTTGGCAGATAAGCTGTTTACACAGCGCCTACAGCATCCTGGTGCCTAATCACATTGCCCATGGCAGTGTACTCAGCATAGAGAGCTAATACCCTTAGAACAAGGGGAGTACAACATACGTCACTCTGCCTCAGTGGAGGCCCCAGTTAGTCAGGGGCCTACCATCTATGCATGGGCGTCAGCACAGGGCAATGCTCTGGCTTCAGGGGAGCGAACTTCGACCAAAGAAGAAGTGAAGGCTTACTTCATACTCGACCCGAGCCATAGTAGTGCGAGGTAGGATAAAAACAGAACTGGGAGTGAAATGCTCAGACCTACCCTGAATCACAGGGGAATACTCACACCTCACCCTGAGTTTACCAGGGTGCGGGCCTGCCAGCGGCTCTAGGGGTAACAGAAAAACATCTGTGCCCAACCTAGGGGAGTGGGGCTTGAATGAAAGCCAACCACCTACAACCCACAGCCTGAGCAGTAGCTCAGCAAGGTATTAGTGAAGCCTACACTGGCGGCCTAAATCCGTAGGCCAGTTCTGCACGGCAGGGTCGGGCAGGAGACTCAGTCTTCTTCGTGAAGCGAAAGACGGCCTAACCCTGCTCAAAAGGACTTATATACCACGGAGGCCTAACTGAGGCCTACCATGTCCTTATAAACCATCCTCTGCACCACGCTGCATTACTCTAGTCACCCCAGAATGCAGAGAAGGGGGCGGGCCTTGGCCTAACGACTCCCATGGGAGGAGGCTGATTATACAGGGATGCCAAAACCTACATTCACAAAGTGAAGGGTCAGAGGAAGAAATGCTAATTTTAGCAGAACGCCTCTAATATCCCTGGCACAGCCTAGGCCAGCTACAGAGGCGGCCCTGGTGAGGGCCAACCTGTAAGCATAGATCTATCTGAGGGCTCAGAGGAGCCACAGCCTACTAAAGAATATAGTCTGTATTATTCCATACAAAGGGCTGCAGAACGCTCAACCTAATGAAAACTCAACAGAGCTCAAGGGGCGAAATACTCAGAAAAGTCAAAACGGTCCCATGGGCCGGACATAAGATCTATCTGAAGCTCTAGCGTCAGTCAACACTCTAAGTAAACATTCTATCAGAGAGAGACCAACTACTCTACCCTGAGGTGGCTAGTAGCCCGAAGGCTAACATAGTTATCATTCTGGCCACCTAACGGGGAACTTCAGGGCCCTAATAATCCAATAAAGTTACCTTACCTTTATTACCTTGACATGACCCCATAACTCTTTATACAGGGAACGAGGTCTGTAAAGAGAAATATGTTATTTTTTATCACAAAAAATATACTCCTTGAAAAGACCAGCAGCTCACCTGCGGCGTGCAAAGTGAAGACTCACCAGACAGTTCTTCATGAACATGGGGTCTACCACCTTTACATACCTGAAAGAGGCACTCTCACTAACCAAGCCGAGGCGGGCCATCAGAACATTGTTCTAACCATGAGCCCAGCCTCAGGCCTGATGTAAGAAGCGCCTGGGGAGTCGGGGAAGAGAGGAAAAGGCAAAGATATAATCACGCCCTCAGGGAAGATGATCCAAGACCAACGCAACGTGCGTTTGTGCCGGATCATCTCCCTCAGATCCCTCTTCCCATCCACGCATACCCACGCTCTCCTATCCTCTCAACATCAGCGAGCTAGCCCGCTGATGTTGGTGGATACAGGCAGAGTATGGGTACTTCCATGTCCTCTCGATCTCAGTATGAGATCGGGAAGAAATGAAAGGCTCACCTGAGCTGGTGGTTCTATGACCGGGGAAAAACCGCTCTCATCGCGAGCGATTTCTCCCCCAACGAGCAGCCACGGCAGCTGCAGCCTGCCCGCGGCGCGTTCTATAATACCAACCAGCTCAGCATACACGGGGCAGGGTGGCTGAGAAGATACAGGAAAATATTTTATTATTTCCACCCTCATCAGCCATCTCCTGTTTGTCCGGGAGAGCGCTTGCTGCCGGACTAAGTTTTCCCTTTTTTTCTTTTTTGAAAAACTTCATCCAATTGCAGCTTCTCATCAGCCGCCGCATCGTCTGAGAGGATTACACCCCTCTCAAGGCGATCGGCGAGCTTCATCTGTGACATCCAGACGCTGAACCCTCTTCTCTCGAGAAGAGGGACAGGCGCGATCACAATTTGTACAGGCAGTTCCCTCGAGAACCGCCTGTGCGCGTCTTCCTTCCCAGACAAAAAATGCACAGTTCACGTGTGTCACCCGGCTACAAATATCTTGGGCACGGGTCTGCACACTTCTGAAAGCATTTCATAATTACCTGATTTTCAAAGCAGTTACAGACAAAACAGTCCCTGAAGACGAAAAGATGATTTGTCATGTTTGCAAGGCGCCCTTATATACTTCCAGGTCGCACGTTAATCATTCACGCTAATGATTCACGGGCTGTCGCCGGTCAATGTGATTGACGTGATTTGATAGTGATTTCAGACACCTGTCACGCCTGAGGCGTTCCCCATAACGTCGATGACGTATTGTTGAGTTCCCTTCGAAAGGGAACTATTAGAATTTAAAATGATGGTTTTCTATTTTAATATAATATAATTTATTTCTGTGATGCAAAGCTGAATTTTCATCAGCCATTACTCCAGTCTTCAGTGTCACATGATCCTTCAGAAATCATATGCTGATTTATCATCAATGTTGGAAATAGTTGTGCTGCGTCCAAACTTTTGACCGGTATTGTATTTATATATAATAATAAATTATGTAAGTGTATAAAATAGTATTTTTTTGAATTTATATATATTAATATATTCACATATTCATTTATATATATAATTTATGTATTTTTTTTATTTTTTTTATTAAACATTATATTTCATATTCAACATGTTGTTATAATCAAAGTATATAGATCCTGTATGCTATTTCTTTTCCCCCCTTTTTTGTGGTTCTGTAAGCAATGTAACGGTTATCCTTGTGCATTGTGGTACTTTATCTAAATATTTGAAAAGGCCAGATGTAGAATTCTTCAGGCATCAGAATATGTTCACTCTTTTTTTTTTTTTTTTTTTTTACGTAGGAGAGACCAAAGAGTGCCTTGGAGCGGCTGTGTTCGGGAGAGTCCCAGCCGGATCACCAGCCTCAGAGAGGGAGGATGAGTGTGGAGGAGCAGCTGGAGAGAATGAAGAGGCACCAGAGAGCTTTAGTGCGCGAGCGCAAACGTAACTTGAGTCAGGGTGAGCGACAGCCCGTCGGCTCCCGCGGCCCCACTCGACCTGTCAACTCTGACCCAGGATCCGTACGTTACTCCCTACCCAATAAACACAGGGACCCTCGCTATGGCTTTCCCCCATAAGGCCACAAAACACAAAGCTAACATGCTAACACACGTTTTACCCCGTGAACAAAGCACAGCTTTACATTAACAGGCCGTGGGTGGGACGGGGCCGTGCTGTGGGTGTGTTTAGGGATCGGCCAGAATGTGGACAGACACATGGAGTGAGAACAGTCCTGCAATGGACTCCTGGCTTCTCCTGCACAGACTTGTGAATATTTGAACGTGAAGAGAAAAGGATAACACTTTCCTTGACTGCCTTTCTGATCTCTCATAATGGATTTTAGAACATTTTTATGCTTGTTTTGTCGAATGTTAGTTCGCTAAATTATTTATTAAATAATCTGAATATATTTTCTGGAAAAATTTGTAAAGCTATATTTTGTATGAACATAGTACGGCGGGAATTACTGACCCTGCAGCCTCGTCTTAACAACAAATTAATTATTGTTGGTAATTAACTGGGTATGAAGGTATTTCTGTGTGCAATGACTCTTAATCCTCATCTCCTATAGAAGAATAAATCAGTGAAGTGCCTCTTCTTTCTAACCTGAACATCCAGCTCCAGCTGAAACACTCTGAGAATGATTTCAAATTAAACTAAGGAGTGCAACCAGTGCCCACTTTTTAAGCGGCTTTGGTTCCGTAAGTATTTTTCCCATTCATTTTTTGCCGTAGGGATTTTTAAAACGTCTGCGTTAAAGAGTTATGATGCATTGCGAATGACATAATCAAATAAAAAATGATGGATATAGTATATATAAAACTATTGATTTAAAGATACTGATTGTATATATAGAAACAACATATTTTACATTTCTTGCAATATATATGTATATATAAGAATTCCGCTGTTAAATACGATTAGTTCAAAAATACATTGAAATAACCGGCTGATGGCCTCAACAAAAGCATTTGATTAACAAACTCGTAGCTCACCGTAGGTTTGTCTTGAACGGTGTATACGTTATTGTTAAAAAGCAATTCCCCTATGGAGAAAATGAATGGGATTTTTACTTCTGGAGTCCGACTGTTGAACTCCATTGCCCATATAGTGTGGTAAAACATTGCTGATTGGTCATGAGAGCTTGCACTCATTTAGTCAATTGCTTTGTTTGCTAATTACTAATGGTAGGAAATTAGCAAGCATTAGTCGGTGGGTCAGAAAGAGTGTTTGGCCCAATCAAACGCTTAACTACCTTTCAATTTACTGTACTCAGAGTAATCAGCTGGAGCTGACTGATATTTGGGTTTTCTTTGCTCAAAATCACCTTTGTCTTTTTTTAAATCATGGTGCATCCAAAGGTATTTTTGTTGCTCACTTGCTCTAAACTATGTCTCTGACTGACTTTTCATTTAATGATTGATTACTTCGATCACATTTTTGCATTCAATCGTATTTTCCAATTGCATCTGAGAAATACTTTTACAATCAAGCACTTAATTCAATTGAAAACCAATGCAATACTCGGCTCACAAATATTGGTGAGTCATGCTGCCCACTGATTCATGGGACAATTGACACCATTCAGACGTAATTTATGAAGAAATTTTATCATTCAGTTATAACTGATATCATACTAACACCGATTTCAATGAAAATGGAAAAAGTTCACTCGCTTCTCTATTAATCGTACTGCCAATAAGAAGGGTTACTAACCCTAACCTTTGAGTTACTAACCCAAGTTTCAAACTAACCAACTTGACATAATTATCAATTAATACAACTTTCCTCTAAACCATTAAAATCCCCTATACATTAATGCCTCTGTAGATATTTGGCTGAATTTTCTTCTTTGAAGACTCCATGAAATCAAAATCGCAGTTTGTCTGTTAGCTTTAAGGCCATCTATATATTAGTGTACTCTTAAATTTGACTTTCAGCCCAAATGTACAATCTACAGGACAGAAGACTGCACTCATCATGGCATTTCATGGGGTCTTTCACCACACCAGCACCTTCATCACTGTTAGCCTGTTTGTCAGAAGAAAAAAAGAACCATTAAATCACAACTAAACTGTGATACCAGTAAGACAATATAATGTACATCAATCCACCAACGTCTGAATTTTGAGTTTTGCACTAAAGGCACAAATAAAATGAGAAGTTGTCTAAATGCCTTGTTTTTCATTACAGTAAACTGACAACTGAGTTGTAGATGGTATCCTCTAAGTTGTTAAGTAAGGATGAATGGATGGTTTTGCATGATCGTTTAATTGTTCATGTTGATTGTAAGCTATGCATGGTTAGATGTGTTCAACTGCAAAGTTCTACAGCATGTTGTAATTTGGTGATGGGTTTGATTTGCAACAGTGACACGCTTGTCTAACGCCTGTAAGTAAATAACTGTTTTTCCCTCTTATTTTCCTGTCTCTTCAGGCTTAAATGTAAGTGCAGGAGAACTACAAAAGCATGCAAATGGCTGCCAGACAGACTTTAGTTACTCTCATTTGATTCTCCACAAACTCTTAACTACAGATATTGCAAAAAGCTTGTTTTTGGACCAGTTGATCTGCCAACTATTTATAATTTCACAATTGAAATCAGCTCCCTAGTCACCTTGTGATATGGCAAATATATTGTGTGTCTGACCTATATTAGGTTTTAAATCCAGTATCAAGGCTAATTTCCAGAGGAATTGTGTAGTGTGTGTTGCCTAAATATTGTATTTTGTTGTCTTCGCCATAGTAGGGATGGGAAAAAGTCATTGATTTGCAGCGACCGAAACAGACCTTACTCGCCAAATCTCAGCGGCCGGCATCAGATGAATGGCTGACGGTCGAGGCCCGGCCAATGAGCGAACGGGAGCTGGAGCATGTGGACTTTGAGTTCGATCTTACCCAAGAGGTACAGTCAAATTGTAGTTATGTTTGCTTGCATCCAGTCCTCGCATGTTTAAAACCAAATTTAATCCTTCCCTGCCTTTAAAAAGTTGGCATACGTGTTTTTTGTTGAGTATATGTGATAGATCAGGCTTCTATGGCTGATATAATAGGAATACAAAGCTCATACTCGTAGGAAAAAAAACCTTAATTATATTCAGGCGCCCAAACTAAGTAAATATGTATTTGCTGATTTTTATGATATTTGTTCAAAAACTTCGCAAATCAAATCAACAAGATCTTTATAACAGTATAGCAGACTACTTGCATAAAATGCATATGTATATAATGCATATCTAAAAACGTATGTATAGCAATTAAGTAACTGAGTTTCTTCAGTCCAGTAAGTGTTTGTTTTGAAATATACCTAAGTTATTTTTACATTTACTTAATAAAAATAAGTAAAAAAAAATTACAGCAAAAAGACAGGTGAACTTTGACCTGAAGAAGGACGATTTTTGTATATACTACAAGAGCTTTTATTTGCTAAGACCGAAGATCGTGTATAACGGGTTTGTCAGTGAAGGTTTGATCATGTTTATATATGTGCATGCGCATATGATACAGTAGGCTTTATAGGGTTCAATTATAGTTCGTTATAACTAATAAGTTATTGAGATCTTGATTTGAGATAAACCCTGTTGATTCCTCTGTTTTTACAGCCAGTGTTGGGGAAAGTTACTTTTAAAAGTAATGCATTGCAATATTGCGTTACGCCTTGAAAAAGTAACTAATTGCATTACTAAGTTACTTTTTATGGAAATTTTTATGTTACTTTTGCGTTACTTTTTCTCACCTGGGCTGGGCTTGCATATTTGTCTTTTTTGGCATATGTAAAGGCCCTTTCACACCATAAGTGAAATGAATAAGCCACAGGCTGAAGGAAATTGCAAATTCACATCTGTACAGTAGAGGGTGCCGCTCAAACAAACCTTTCAGCTGTGCTGCCTTTCTGGATTGCAGAAGAAAAAAAGTCAACACTTTTACTCCAGCAATAAAAACAAACAAAACTTAAACAAATGTGATGTATGTCTAAAGTCATTTTTGCTTAGTAGTATGGTTTAATTGGATCATCGAGGGTCGATAGTGGTTAATAAAGTGAGATTAAATACATAAAGTATACCTGCATTATTTAACATTTAATTAATGAAGGTTTGTGTAATATTCTGAGTTTGCATTTCACTGTTCTTATTCATTTTGAGGAATACTGAATCTTGTGCAAGTGAGATGAATAAATGCATGTTCATATTTAGTCTAGATCTACAATGACCATCATGTTCAACGCCTTTGCACTCACTCCTGATTTCTCTCTACATGGGGACAGGAGAGCTGTCAGTCAATAAATGGGAAAACAACCTTGCATCACTTGTTTGAAAACGTATAGATGTAAATTTAAAAGTAATGTGTTACTTAGTTACTTGAAAAAAGTAATCTGATTACACAACTCGCGTTACTTGTAATGCATTACCCCAACACTGGTTACACTGGTGAACTTCCCCCCTGTCCCGCCTCAGCTGTCTACACCACAGAAGGTGCCCATCCCAAAGCGACTCATGGACGTGGAGTCAGATGAAGAGCTGACTCCAGAAGAGAAGGAGGTTCGTTCTCGCACCGTAGCAAAGATAAAAAGCCTTCTGTCTAAGTCGAGGTACGCTGGAAAAATAAGATGCACACATGTAAATGGACTATGTGCTTAGATGCTGAGTCTTCCGTTGTGACATTTCAGCGGGAAGTCTACGGGACAGTCCGTGGATGCAGAGCAGATAGATTTCACTGAGCTGGATAACGCTCTTCAGCGCCAGGAGAGGATCATGAGCGTCCCTCGTGCTCTCGCCACAGAGGCCTCCATCAAGAGGAAGCAGGTCATAGGTGAGACATCTGCCACCGCTGGGAATATTGTATCATACGCAATATTGTCCTGACATTTTAAAGTAATTTTAATGTTTTGTTTTGCAGCCAAAGCCATGTCTGAGAGCTAAATTGTGTTGATAAGCTTCCTTGGGAATCCAAAGAACAATATTTTTTGTGGGGTTTTTTTTTTTACCAAATATTTATAATTCACATTCTATCATTCGGGTTCTCTGATGTTCAGAACGTTTTATATGTTTTTATTCAATTTACTGGTAAATGCCAGCTACGGTTTCAATATTCTAACATCGAGAATGGTTTATTGTGCATGACGATATGTTTTATTAAAATGTAATCGTGACTTAAGGTACTTAATTGTTTGCTGTGTTATGTATTTTAATAAATACTATTAAAAGTACATTTGATTGTAAAATACTTGCAGTGTTTCCATTCAGCAAAACTCAAGTAAGCTGTCATCTTCCATGTCATTTGATTCATCATTAAAAATCATAATTTTAATACTCTGAAAGACAATCGAGAGCTCATGCTCTAAATTAAGTATGTCACAAAGTTATTACACTTTTTACATGTACCTTTTTCATTATAAAACAGCAGTTCCAGATACATCATTATTCAACTTCTAAATTGTCTATAATTTCATAATTGTTTGCAGGCATGAGGTGTTATATTTACCAGTTTAACAAGAACATTTATTCTTGTGTATATACCCTGTATATTTTTATATATATGGAAAGTTTTATAATCACAATCACAGAATAATTTTTTCTCTTTATTGATATTCACACATTGACTTGATACACACAATGGACATTTTGTCTGCAACTTAATGTATCTCAGTTTCATGATAACCTCAGTTTCTGCTCATCCTCGTGCTCATATGAAATTTCAAGGGCTGAGACTCTGAGACTGATTTCCTTTCTTGTAGGAACTATTTCTTTAATTTGTAGAGAAGAAACGGTTCTCAACAAGTTCAAGCAAGTCCAAATAACATGGCACAGACGTAATTATTTAATTTTTTTAAAAAATCCATTTTAAAGGTGCTCTCACTCTCAATCAATTACTGGAACATTTTAGGAGATCCAAAAAATTGCAAAAAAAAACAACACCAACAAAAAAGCCATTTATGTGGCTTTTACAAATGCCATTTTAAAAGTTTTTTTCTTGTCCTCTGAGTCTGTGTGCTCCTCCTGTTTCTTGAGCTCTGTGTTAGAAGGTGTTTTCTCTTCCTCGTGTGGTTCTGATGGTTGTTCACTGGTCTTTTCTGAACTGTCCGACTCCTCGGGCACAGCAGCGCTCGGACTCGCAGCGGGTGGATCGGGCTGTGAAGAGGAAGCACAGCAGTTCACAACAAATCAACAAAACATTTGCTCACATTCTGCAATTCCCAATATGAAAATCTCAAGTATCAACATTATTTCACACCACAGCTTATAAGAGTGCTCAGACCTCACTAAAGCCCAGGCCGCAGTGTCTCCTGTTTCTCCCTGACATCTTCCCATCCAGACCCTGTCGGTACTGGTGTTCAAGCTCTGCGTTAATCTTCTGATCCTCTGACCCTACAGACACACAAACAAATACAATATAACAAGATTACAAATGATTAAAGGCCATCATACTTGTCAGTATTTGCCCATATACATTTTTATTGCTATATCAGCATCAAAGCAAAAATGGCAAAAAAGTATACCATTTCTATATATAAATAAATATACAGTAGTCAATATTTAAAGTGGATCAAAAAAGTTCATCAAAGTTGTACTAAGACAAAGAATGGCAAAAAAAAACACTATATATATTATATATCACTCATCATATATATAATGAGTGTATGTATTTTATGCCATTTTTGCTTTAATGCGGATCATATAGCATCAAATAGAAACAGCATTGATAGAAATTCAAGCATTTTCAACATTCAACATTACAATAAAATGTCTCCCTCGTGGTTTGTTTCACACAGCGTATATCAATAAGAAACTGGAATATGGTAGTTGTTTAATATTTTACAAGTGTACACTGCATTGTAACGTAGTCCTATGTGCACAGTAAATGACAGAACATTACCGGTGGTTGGTTTAAAGGTCAGAGCATGTTCTCTAAAGCTGCACTGTAGGGAAAAGGATATGTGGCGTTAGGATGTCATCTGATCCAGTCCCCATAAAACCGGGGATTTTGAAGTGTCTCATCCAACACAATAGGAGACTGCAATCACTTTCCAGCAACCCTTCACTTCCACCCTAGAGACTCACCGCTGCGGAAATGGGAAGTTGACTTGTGATCCCCAATAACAAGGCGTCCAGTGTGCTCTTTCTGTCAATGCATGAAAACATTTAAAGCAAGAATGTGTGATGTTCTAATTAGTTAATACTTGTTTGAGATGATTTAATAACAGAAAGAAATGTACCTTTCCTGCTCCCATCAGCCTCAAAAACTTCTGCTTCCTTTCGTCTGTCCCTAAATCTGCCGATGTCCATTTTGTGGATCCTGTCTGCATTAACAGGTTAAAACAGATTCAGTTGATTCATTAGTGTTATAGAAAAGCACGTTCTTATAATAAAATAAAGTTTTTTTTAAACACATATATATATACATACACACACACACACATTATATATATATATATATATATATACACACACACACACACATTATATATATGTATATAAAATATTAAAATGACGTTTATCTATGAATGCAAAAAACGCTTAACATATCACCTGGAACTGAATTATCTACAGTAGCTAACTACAGTAGTTATGCAAAATTATTTATAGTCAAAGCAGAATAAAGTACCAAAACGGCAGATAATACACTAGAAAGATGCATGTGTAACTCCTTTGGCACACGACTAACATTTAAAAATAGTTGCAAGTTACAACCCACTGCTAACAATCTGCTAACATTTCTGGTACACCAAAATGCCAGATCTGCTGTAGTCATTTCAAAAATACATGATGATGGAAATCACATACTTCATCTGGAGATGCGGGTCGTTTTGTGCCTTTACATTTTTCGTCTGAGGAACTCATTATCAAAGGTTTTGAACAACAGTGGTGGTCAAATCAACCACTGCCTGCCTGCTTCACCGTTTAACTAGCATAGCAGCTAGCAGCTATCGAGAACCTGCGCGCAATGCATCTTGGGAGTTGTAGTTACAACGACGCAAAATCGAGTCTACGAGGCTATAAATAACTTAATGTAAACCTAATGTTTTGTTTGTTTGTTTTCAACAAACCATTTGACCATATCCATCCTATAGACAGACAGCATTGTTGAAACCTAGTTGATTTTTGGGTGTTAAAACTAGCCCCGCGTTAGGTTGTGCCCCGCTTGTTTAGGCCTAGCCTATGTATTCATGCCTACTACATGTAATAATTATTGATCAACACGTTCATATTATTAGAAACATTTTCAATGTTGTAAATGAGGTAACTTAACTTTTTTAAATTCACTTTAAAAAAAAGAAAAAAGAAGTGGGCTAGGCCTAAATGGTAGGCTAAATGTTGCAAACAACAGATTAAATAGAGCGGGGTTCGCGTTTTCAGGGAGAATAGAAACTATAATAAATTATAATATAAAACATAGATAATACAAATTATCAAATAAAATATAGAGAATATGTTATTCATTATAATGTAAACTATATACAAAAGAGCCCGTTTGCACCAACTGATGTAAATTTAGATTCGTCATGCATTGTCGTTTAATCAATTAAAACAAAGTTTTTATATGTAAATAATGTGGGGCTGAGTTTGGCACGGGACACATCTCTCTCTCTCTCTCTCTCTCTCTCTCTCTCTCTCTCTCTCTCTCTCTCTCTCTCTCTCTCTCTCTCTCTCTCTCTCTCTCTCTCTCTCTCTCTTTCTCTCTCTCTCTCTTCTGGCTCAGTGCGTTTATAAACACATGAGCTCGTGGGTAGTCTAGTCTCAGAGATCCGGTCTGCCTGCACTTCCACTCAAATCCATCTGTACAGAGACTGACACTCCTCTTCCTCATCTTCCTCCAGACCAGCATCATTTCAGCGCCTGCTTCGACGACATCAAGCCATGGCTGTTACCGGCTGCTCTCAGTGCATCAAATATATGCTTTTCTTCTTAAACTTCATTTTCTGGGTAAGTTTGCTTGTTTACCGATATTATTTTTAGTGTTCCTTGTAGGCTACTACTATTGAAAAAGTCTAAAGTAATTCTATAGCTAACAAAAACACCTTCAAGTAAGACCTTTTTGCTAATGTTCCCATGATAAAGTTATGACTGTTCTGTTCTGAACATTTCTGAATGTTCTCTGTCCAGTTTTACTTTCAGTCGTCAAGGAAACACTTTGGGAATGTGTACTTTTGAATGTTCTCTGAAGATTCTAAAACAAGTAGTTGCTAAAATAAAAAATGTAACATTTAAAAAACGTTCAACTAAAACCTTTCTGAAAAAAATAGTTGTAAACAATATATAGCTAAGTAATGTTTTTGTTCTAGTGTTTTGAGAGCATGATTAAAGACCAGATTTGAACAAACACTCTTTACTGGAAGAACGTTTGTCCATAGAGAACCTTTACCACAAGGATGTAGCCTGAGGTCTGAGAATTTTCCCTGTTAGCTTTATCATGAAAATGAAAAAAGAAAAGGAATTTTATGGTATTATACATTTATGTCATACTGATATTTGTTATTACTAATATAATGTTAAATACTACTGTCACACTGTAAAATAGGCTACTATATATACACAAACTTGTAATTTGTATTGTTCCTGAGTCAAGTCTTTAGTGCAGAAAAGCAAAAAAGTTCTGACTCTAAACAATCATCCCATCTGAAGTGATTAGATGTGCTTCTCCCCCCATTTCTTCTCACAGATTTTTTTTCCCAGTGTTTTTTGTTGATTTCTGCAATATGCCACTGACTGGATTTGAGATCTAAATTTAAAAATGAACATTCTGTCATCATCCCCCTCGTGTCATTCCAAACCTGTATGACTTCTTTGGAGCACAAAATGAGATATTTTGAAGAATATCCATGCTGCTGTTTTACAGAATCAAAATAATGCCCAAAAAGGAAAAGGAAATAAAATAGTGTTTGAGTTTAAGGACATTTAAAACACATACCTGTACATTAACTGGATTAAATAATAACTGCATGTCATGTCATAGATAATTTGGTGTTTGCATGCAGTAGCGGTTTTAGGCACGGGCGAATCGGGCAGTCGCCCGGGGCGGCATTTTTTCATGTCACATGGGGGGCGGCACGAGCAGTTTAAAAAAAATCCTCTGCGCCGCGAAGGTTTTCTATTTTCTATCATTTCAATTCAATTATTGGCAATGGCACCCCTGCTTGCTGAGAAGGTGCCGTGCACAGAAGCGATGTCAAGGGGGTCTCCAGATTGGAGGTATAGCTCACCAAGGGGCCGTTCACATATCGCGTCTTTTGCGCGCTCGAGGTCGTTATTTCAAATGTAGGCGCACGGGAAGCGCGCTCATAATTGAAGCGACGCGCTCATTTTTTCCAGGAGCAGCGAGATGAACATTTTTAATCTTTTCAGTATGGGGGTGCACCCAAACACGTGGGTGTTTTTCTCTTCTCCGTAAATAAATCTTTTAGCAGAGCTACAGCAAGCGTTTTTCTGTTGTGGAAATCCATTAGCTGCTAAAACTTCGTTGTCGTTGTGGAGAGCGCAGTGCATGGTTGTATAGCAACGACAGCCATGGGAAAATCGGACCGAATTTTACTATTAATCATATAAAAAATAAGCTACTGTGCATTATAAATGTCAGGAATTTATCTTTATTGACCCATTTTTTTTTATAAAGATGATTTAAAGGCTGAAATATGTGAGGTTTATCTTTTTATACAACCTTTTTTGTCAAAAGTTTATTTGAACGTGTAGGCCTACATGTTATTTGATAACATAAAACACACTCCTTTAAAATTTGGCCATCATCTTTAATGTTATTAACTTGGTGAATAGATTTCATTGTGTAGTAGGCCTACTTTTTGAACAAGATTCTGTGATTAACCGTGATCATTTTGGTCACTATATTCATGAAATGAAAATAATTTTCATAATGATCAACTAAAATCAACTATAATTATGTGTTTTTACAGTAGCCTATAATATGCAAAGTACAATTTTCTATTAAAAAATAATCTCTGATTCTGTCTTTTTCTCTGACAAGGCCTAAGCTATTTTAGGTCTAAAACAGTTTGGATAGTTGTTAATATTAGAGTTATTATAAATTATTTAAGAGATAAGTATTGTGTTACTACATAAGTATCTCTCGGCCACTTTCACTTTTAAAAACTCTATTTCGTGACAAAGTATAGTTTAACAAGTCATAACTAAAAGTGTGCCATGCATAGAATTCGAGGCAGTAACCAATGAGCTAATGGTTCCTCCCTGAAAGTTAGATTAATATAGCAAAATAACTGGATTTTCTTACTGTTTTTTTTTTTTTTCAAATGAACGGTATGTGATTTTATTGTTGTTGTTTTTTTTCTTGTGTGAGGGGGGGGCTCGAAGGGGGTCTCGCCCATGGTGTAATTCAATGTAGAACCGCCACTGTTTGCATGCATAATATTTTGTTAAAGCATAGTTTATTTTGCATCTCACAGTCAGTTAAATAGCGTAGTCAGAGTTTGTCTTGTGTTCCTAGACATGCAGAAAATGTGTGTCCCTCCAGAGAGAATGAGGGTTAGCTGTGGTTTTGCTATATTTTTACACTCTCTATAATTATGTCCATGTGCTTTAGGGACATGAATACACCTTAAAAGAACTGAAACACATGCGAAAGAGAATCACAGGCACACAAGTTGTTTTAGTAAATTTAGTTGGTAATAATGGTCTGTGTTTCTTTATGTGTGTGTGTGTGTACACACATATGCTGCGATAACTTCATAAAATGTTGACACAGTCTGCTGTGATTAAAACATCACATGATGTTCAAACAATGATATCATAGAGTAAAGCTAATTATGCGTTTTGAGAAATGTCAAATTAGCATTAAGCAGCAAGATAAACATTTTGGAATAACATTCATTACTGGAAATAAATGATGGTTACCGCATTCTGAGTTGTTCAAAAACTAAAACTAAAAATCACGTAATTTTCGGACTCAGCTTAATAAAAGTCGACTTCCCAATGCTAATGCAAATTTAAATTCATGTTTTCATCCAAGACCTTCAGCTTTCATGAGAATGATGTTGTGTGATATCACATCCACAGCGCCAATCCCATACTCTCTCGAGATGCGTATTGTTTCCTGTCATTGTACTTTACATGTTGCCAACAAAAAAAAAATACATCTGCCTGACATCCACCATTCTCTGAGTAAAGCTGCCGCTTCCTGAATTACAAAAAAAGAAACAAACAGAGGGTATCACAGCAGAGTGGTCTGAAGAGGACACCCACCCTTTTTTTGTGCGTGAATAACACTAAACCTGTCAGATGTTTCTTCCCCAAATGCAGGAAGAAATGACCTCTGGAATGACCTACGGAAAAAGAATTGAGACAAACATTTCTGGGCGATGACGATCTGTAGAATTTCAGTATCTAAATAGTGAATCTGAAAAGTGCTCTGTTTTTTTTTTTGGTCTTCTCTTATTTTTAGCTGGCTGGTGGAGTGATTCTGGGTGTAGCTCTGTGGCTTCGCCATGACAGTCAGACCAGTAACCTCCTAATGCTCCAGTTTGAAGGGAATCAAGCACCAGGAACCTTTTATATCAGTAAGTGACTTCCGCTCACACACTACAGCTGGCTAGGTCATTGATGACAAAGTTCTAATTATTATTAAGTTTAATTATAAATACAATAGTCAGCTGCATGTAAGAGTGGAACCAACAGCTGTTTTGTCCCTCAAATAGCGTCAGATTTAATATGTGAACAAAACTACTAGTTTTGTTCCAATTATCCAACCTTGTTATTTAAACTAGCCACCGAAACCCTGCTATCATGAGCATCTGATGGTAACTAACAACCATCGTTTAGATAAGAATCGTGTTATTCATTCTAATTTTGGGTCTTTATTTACCTATGTTTTATTATTATATACATAATACAATCCTGTACAAATGTTGTTAAAAAAGTAAGGACAAAACAGAGATGCAGAACAACTGAAGGACATGTACAGCATAAATAAACAATTCACAATCATGTAAACATAGCAGTATTTGAACAGGAAATGCATTGAAAATGTATAAACTTGCATATGTCCTTTATGTGAGCCAAGGGATAATCTACGGCTAGCTGTGCATTAAATGATTTTAATGAACGACGTGGATAAAAAGAACCACTGTTATTGATGTTTGCAGTAAAATATTTGACTGAAAGGACAAAAATGACGGTTATTTTGTATTACGGTCAGTTACAGCAATCTGCCTGCTTTAAATCTGACACAGAGATCAAGTAGTGCTGGAAGATTACATTTATTTGAGTTAATGAATTAAAGCATTTATTTGAATTAATTATTGAGAGAGAGAGAGATGAGAGATGCATGTGTGTGAATTACCTGCGTCTGTTCAGCGTCTCTCTCTATTAACAATAAAGCTGTGAGTTGAATTACTTCAAAACCAGCGATGTTACCCCTGTTGCTGAGAAATATAATGTAGTGATTCAGTAGCTAAGCTACTTTATTAATAAAAGTCACAGGGCAGCGTTTGCTAACAAGTTTCTGTGCTGCTAAATGTTTATGTGTGTCGCGTTGCGTGTGTGTGTGTGTTTCAATGAAAACAGCGTAGAACGGTGACTGGATTTTAATGCACACCTTCCAGCCAATCAGAATTGAGTATTCAGACAGACCATGGTATAATAATAGTTTGTTAAAGTTGGCATGAAATGGAAGTTGCAAGTCTTTTCTTCCCTATTGTGTCCTTATTTCTTCCCTAATCTAGATTATGAGGGCACATGAATTTTTAAATAATGATGTTTTGCACAGTTAAATCATTTATAAAAAAAATCCTGCAATATTCCATAAAAAAATATGAATAGTCAAATTTGATTTCATTGTGACTTTGCATGATCAGGAAGCCTTTGCACTATGAACTTTGAGAAACAATTACTCCTGAAATAGAGGTGCATCTCCTCAAAAGATGGAAGGAAGAGGGAAGCAGGGTCTAAGCTGGACTTTGACAGGGTCACTAAATCACTTCGTGTGTACGTACGTGTGTTTAAACAATTAATATGATGGCATCAGCGCATTATCATTGCATAAGAGCAGATGGAGTCATGTTGTCATTCCTGTATTTTCTTTAATAACACTTTATTTGACTGCTTTTACATGAAGTCAGTGATTCTACAGACACACCCACAGGGTGTTTTAAAAGAACCAGGGAAAGACTAAAAGTGACCACAGGGCGTGTTCATGCTCCACCCGTATGTGCACACACACTCACATTTACACACTTAACCACAGCAGATGCACACAGAGTTCAGTGGCACAAGGTCAGCTTGTTGTGGGCACTAGCATAGAGTTAGCGGCCATTCATTTTTTTTAGAAACCATCGGGTTGTCTCTCTCCACTCAGTATAAGTACATGTAGGAGCAAGAGCTCCGCCTGTTCCTTTTTATAGCAGCAACAACCTTTTCTGATTAAAGAAGTTTAAAGGGTTGTTGGTCTGGCCCACCCAGAGAAAGAAGAGAGAGATGAAGAGTTCTTCTCCCACTGCTACTGAACATCCGTGTAATTGAAAAAGCCCTGCTCATGTGCCCGTTACACCGCAAATTAGAATGAGCAGTGCTTGGGTTCGCTCAAGTGCCGGTTAAACAACCCTAAAAATATGTTCAAGCCAGGCCGCCCTAGCAAATCATTACAGCTTAGAGAGAAATCTGGCTGGAGAATACTCTAAAATCCCTAAATATAAGTTTTAAACAGAGAGTGGAGCTCGAGCAGCAGCGAGGACAGTGTGTTTTGAGCAATGAAACAAATCTAAAAGAGAATACATCATCATAGAGACTACTTATTTCATATAAAAGAGGATATATGATACAAGTATATACTTTATACACAGCCTACACAATCTTTTTGTTTTGTTTTATGTGCTCCCATAGTTGCATCAGTAAAACAAATTGTGCTTAATTGTATTAAATGCTGTACACTTTACCCATATTTCAAAGTCAACTGAAGTAATTATGAAGTTACAGTACATATAAAGATGTACTTAAGTCCTACCTATATAAATTTAAACTATAGCCTAATACATTTTCATTGAATTGAAATTAAAGTGTCTAAAACGTTACATTCTGTTCGCACTTTAGCATATTCTTTTAAAGTATATTAGTATATACGTAGTGTATGGAAGCTTGTTTTCGCCACAGAATAAAAAATAGGTAAGGTAAAAAAAGGTAATTGTGACTTTTTATCTCACAATTCTGACTTTATTTCTCAGAATTGCTAGATGTAAACTCGCAATTGTGAGATAGAAAGTCGCAATTATCTTTTCAAATGTTTTATTCTGTGGTGGAAACAAGCTTCCATAGCATAGACTATATATTAGGACTGTGCAGTATGCTAAAGTCTACTTTTTCAAAAAGAGAAGCCAGAAACTGTTGTTGTTGTTTTTTTTTTTTACTAACATACTGGAATATTAAACAGTGCGGGTGTTGCCAGTTTCACTCTTTGGTTTTAATTGTTTAGAACAAACTCCCTGAACTTTAGTATGAGCAGTAATAATAATGATACATTTACAGAGATGTTTTCCATGTGTTTAGAGACGGTCGTGTTTTCAGATGCTGTTGTGCGAGTCTAATGGGCACCGAAAGCTAATCTGGCTCTGTTATGTGGAAGTTTCCTGTTTAGAGTAGATCTTCCTATGCCTGTTTATAGCTTGTATGGTAACATGCTCTTTTACCTATAAGTCTGAGCCTGAGATTTTCTCGCTCTCTCTGTTTTTGCAGTGTTTAAAGCTACTGTTATGGTACTGTAAGTCAGGTAGGAAAATACTCAGTAGCTTTTGTTAGTTTTTACCTCTGAATTCCACTGAGAAAAGACTTTACCAGCTTAACTTTAAGTTGCAGTTTATCATTAATTTATTTATCTATCATTAGGATGAAGACTATATACTCCACATACAGTAGTTTTAAATGCATTCACAAATATATTAATAGGATTCAAATTTGAGGTAATGTTCAACACGGCTGCACACGTGCCATCTAGTGGCAAAATATTGCATTAGCGGTTCCTAAAAATGATGATGAATGTTGTCCTATAGAAACTGTGAACATGTGCAATTGATGTGAATCTCTAAAAGTTTGGTGTCAGGATCATATACATACATTATCTGTGTTGCTCTTTCAGGTGTGTATGTTCTCATAGCGATTGGGGCTGTAATGATGTTTGTGGGGTTCCTCGGCTGCTATGGAGCTATTCAGGAATCTCAATGTCTCTTAGGAACGGTGGGTTTTACTCAACTCATACTGTTGTTCATTCTGCATGCCTTTAATAGATTTACCATTCATCTTCAAAAGACCTTTACAAGAGCTGTACGGTTTACTTACTCAAAACCATTGCAGTTTGCACGAATTGTTCCCCAATTTCACCAGATTCTTTCAGTAGATGACAATAACCTTGTGAAAAAAGATGTACACTTTACTTTAGCATTATGTATTACTTTAGAAAAGCATATACTCAAGTGCAAACTGAATATAATGTTTTTGGACGCGTAACTGCATTGCAGATCAATTAGCAAACACTTTACAATAAGGTTTCATTTGTTATCATTATAGTTAATTACATTAGTGAACTAACATATAATTACATATATGAACTAACAATGAGCAATACTTCTACAGCATTTATTAATCTTAGTTAATGTCAATATCAACATTTAGCCTATTACATTATTATCAAAAATTGTATCTGTTAACACAAGTAAATGCACTGTGAACTAACATGAATATTTTTAATAATAGATAATAGAATATATTGGTTAACAAATGAGACCTAAAATGTATTATAGTTTACATTAATATTAAATGTAATTATATATATATATATATATATATATATAATTACTGTATGTATAAATATATGTGTGTGTTGTTTATACAGTATACACACACACACACACACACACATATATAATATATATAAATATAATTATATATATAATTAATTAGCTGAATTTTAGAGGCCCTCGAAACCGGGGGTATATGTATAATTCATAATTATTCATAATTACTTCTTGTCTTTGCAATATTGTTAAAGTGTTGTGCTAAAAGTACTGACAACCAAACTAAATTATATATAATTCCTATTGAAACTTGTACATACCGGTACATTAAATGTATTTGTAATTACACATTTGTAATAATAATGTTGCAAAGTAGTACATTTATTTTAAAGTATTTTAACTTTAAATGTAATTTCAAATAATCAAACAAATTGCGGTTAAAAATAAGATCAAGTCCTTTACACGTGCTTCATTTTTATATGTCAAAAGTAAGTGTAGTATATTAAGTGTTTTAATAAATTATTAAATTTAAACGAAAAATGTAAACGTAAAACTATTCATTTTACATTAGGACAAAATGCACTATTTAAAAGTCATGAAAGTGTAAAGCATTTGCACGTTTAGTTTAAAAAAAAACATACTTTTAAGATTTAAAGTACACTACAAGTACTCATTCAATACAATTAAGCACAATTCTTTTTCACAACAAGGGTTGTGCTATTTAGTCATGTTTTAATGATTTTTTTAAGGAGAAACCATACAGTCATACTTATACCTTCTTATTCCAGTACTTCTTTCTTCATCACACATTTTTGTCTTTTTCTCCCTCAGTTCTTCACATGTTTAGTGATCCTCTTCGCCTGTGAGGTGGCAGCAGGAATATGGGGCTTTATTAACAGGGACACAGTATGTCTACACACACATATACACTCAAAGACTCAAAGTCTGTATGTTAAGACCTTCATTTTGAGAGCGTCACTCTCCTCTTTCTGTCCGTCCAGATCTCCACTGAGCTCATTAACTTCTATGATACTGCATACATTAAAGCTGTGGATCCTGTGGAGACAACATCCAAACAGGCAGCTGCCAAAGTCCTGGAGGTCTTCCATGACACAGTGAGTTTCCAAAATCAGTTCTCTCATCAAAACCCCTCTGCTTTTGCCAGTTAACAATCCCTATCCCATCGTTTTCACATTCTCTCAATATCTAGCTTGAGTGCTGTGGTAAAGGGGATGATAATGAACTCTTCACAGCTGTCCAGGCCTCTCTGTGTCCCAAGAAGACCAACCCAGTCGACCTGCTCATCTCTCAGGTATCTGTTTTATGTAGTGTCAACAAAAAACATGACATTTGTATATAACAAATATTTCTATGGTAAAACAGCATCTAAACATTTGACCAGTGTGGCTCACACAATGACAAAAACACTTTTTATTTTGGTGGCATTGGCCGATTTACCACACATTAACTCGGTTTTGAAGCATGAATTCAATATTTTGGGTGAGTTACTAGTACTACATTTTACAGACATGCAACAGAGTTCTGATGTTCCAACAAACTGTTGTGACTATTGCACTTATAGTTTAGAGAATGCTAAGACCGTTTTGATTGAAAATGGTGTTGTGCACTTCAGAGTTGCCACACGAAGCTAAGGGACCTGTTCTCTGAGAAACTCCATGTCATTGGATTGGCCGCCCTAGTGATCGCTGTCATTATGGTGAGAATGTACACACATGCACAATTACAGACTTGTACTAAGAATAACTCACCGCCCCTCCCAAAATTTCCCTGTGTGTGTATAATTTCCTCTCTGCTTCGTGTCCAGGTTTTTGAGATGATCTTCACCATGGTTCTCTGCTGTGCAATCCGCAATGCTCCTGCATACTGAGTTGCTGGATGAAGACCAGGCCGATCAACATTGTTTGATTTTTCCTAGTGATGGGCAGGAGGCCATTTCACTTTTGCATTCCCTCTCTTTTCAAGTTCAGATGTCCAAACACTGAACATTGATCCCTGTGTTTGTAGAGAGGACTTTTTCACTGAATGCACACCGAACGCTATAATAAATAAACCAATAACTGATATCAGGGAAGAGGAATAATGTGATTGACAGTAATATGGATAACATTGCTATAATGTATTGTTTTACTTTTATTTAATCAGTTTATTAGATTTTCTCTTACAATGCTCTTATGGCCTATTTTCAACTTTTGGTAGTAAAAGTGCTTCAATGCACTTACATTTTAGTTTGTGTATGTGTGCTTGTTTGCGAAGTAAATCAATGTGATGTTTATAGAGTAATAACCTATGAATCCGTTATGCAACAGGTAAATTTGTTTCTTGCATATCATTGGATTCTATGCAACAATGCATTGGATTTCATTAGTGGCCTTTATGATGATGGCATGATAATCTAATGATTTAAACCAAAATCAAATAATTAATTACTCAATGAGCCCATACTTTTTTTTTTTTGGGGGGGGGGGGGGGGGGGGGGCATTCAGTTTATTTCTAATAAATCTAAAATAAAATAAAATAAAAAAATCTTCCAAATTAATGTGTCATGAATGTTGTGTCAGTAATGTATTGAATAAGGGCTGAGGCTGAGTTTATTCCAATGTGAAGACTGTAGAAATAGAATGTATAGATAGATAGATAGATAGATAGATAGATAGATAGATAGATAGATAGATAGATAGATAGATGCTTGCAAGATTCAAAAGATAGATAGGTAGATAGAATATGATGGGGTTGTGCAAAGAAAACGGCACTGTCGCTTTAAGAACAATGTTAGCAAGATTCAAAAGATAGATAGATAGATAGATAGATAGATAGATAGATAGATAGATAGATAGATAGATAGATAGATAGATAGATAGATAGATAGATTGATTGATTGATTGATTGATTGTGATGGGGTCGTGCAAAGAAAATGGACTGTTGCTTTAAGAACAATGCTTGCAAGATTCGAAAGATAGATAGATAGATAGATAGATAGATAGATAGATAGATAGATAGATAGATAGATAGATAGATAGAGAATGGTGGCGTTGTGCAAAGAAAACTGCACTGTCGCTTTAAGAACACTGTTTGCAAGATTCAAAAGATGGATGGATGGATGGATGGATGGATGGATGGATGGATGGATGGATGGATGGATGGATGGATGGATGGATGGATGGATGGATGGATGGATGGATGGATGGATGGATGGATAGATAGATAGATAGATAGATAGATAGATAGATAGATAGATAGATAGATAGATAGATAGATAGATAGATTAAAGAAAACATTGTGCACTGTCGCTTTAAGAGCAGTGTGCGAGATTCAAAAGGTGAGGCTCCGCCCACTCAGTCTTAGGTCAGTTTCGTTTCATCGATCGAGAGACGTTCTGCTGTAACAAACCTTTAATGATGGGAGCATCTAATGACAAACCTCTGAAATGTCCTCTGTGTCACGAGGAGTGTCGGGATCAGGTGACGCTGGGATGCGATCACAGCTTCTGTCGGGTTTGTATCAGAGAGTTATGGAGTGGATCTGACACTGGACCGTATTACTGCCCCGAGTGTAGATACGAGTACCAGCAGCTGCCGGACTACACGGACGGAGCCTCGACATCTACAGCCACAACAAACACACGTACGTTCATTAACACACAACTAAACAAACCTTGACTTTGATGACTTCTAGCCTATGTTATATTTGTAGTGAACATGTGTAAATTGACCATGACGTAGGCCACAATTACTCCTGTGTGTTGATCTGTTGTAACGTTAGTTGATTAACGTTAGTTGTCTCGTATCAAGTTTCAAGCATAACGCTTTAATAGTGAATAGGATGACGCATTTATAGATTCTTCTTATAGTTATAGAAAATTAAGATTTTTCACAGTCTCATTAGTTTGTTTAATTTTTCTACTAACAATGTTCCACAGTTTGTAACTTATACTAATAACTTACATCACGGGAGAATTATGTTATTTTTTTTGTTATTTTCAGTCATTTCCAAAACAACATCAATAAAGCAATATCAAATGTATTATATTTAAAAGCATTCTAGGACAGAAATGATATATTTATATATAGAAAACTCAAAGTTAGTTTTTAAAAGAAAAATATTAGCCTATAATTACACACTATTGAATAATATTTCTTTTACACTTTGTGTATAATTTTACAATTGCAAATTGATTTGAAATAATGTACAATAAAAACAAATATTTAGTTCATTAGTGACAGTTACCTTGCACATGTCAAAGAATTCATATCAGGCCCTGATATATTTTGCCTAGTTGGTAAACAAGTTAAAACAGACCACAACTGAGGTATGATTAAAAAAAAAAAAAAATCGGTTTTTACTTTATTTTGATGGTCCCTTTAAAGGGGTCATATAATGCCATTTTTGTACTAATATGATTCTTTAGGGTATAAATTAAAAGTTTGTAATATACTTTAATAAAAAAATTTCATTAGTATTGTAAGAAAACACTTATTTTACTTGGTCAAAAACAGCTCTGTTTTCAGCACGCCGTTTCAGTGCATATGCCTTTAAATGATAATGAGCTTTGCTGACTCCGCCCCTCTGTTCTGTGCATACACCGTTTGTAACACAATAACCATAACGCGTTATAGACGTGGGATTATGAATTATATTGGGAACGTCGTACATAGAAAACATGCCGTAATGTACCCTAAGTGTAAACCTTAAGACGCATTCATCGTGAAGCGTGCAAGCGATTTGCAAAGATTAATATAAATATTAATATAAAGGTTAATAAAACGTTACACTCACTTCAGTTGTTCTAGAGGTTCAGCAGGAACACGAATATCTGGTACCGATCCTTTATTCAGGAGCAGCTTCTTAGCAAAACCAGCTTTATACTGACCCTGGTTTATAAAGCAGTCTGGTGAGAAATGATTCGCGCAAACATGAGAGCATTGATGTTGATCGTGGGGAATATTACCTTCGAAAACAAACTCAGCCACTGCGTCTTCAGCGGTTCGGATTTAGGAACATTAAAATGACTGTGTTCGTTATTACACCCAAGAACAGAACACCACAATCGCTTAGACGCCATTCTGCTCATAGACAGTGCTCCAGCATATCAACAATGACCGCGCCGGTCCGTGCAGACTATGATTGACAGCTGGCTCACGAGCGAGGGCGGGTCTGTGTTGAAACGCTGCTGTCAATCAACACTCGTGGGAGGGGCTTCCGAGCGTGTGACGTCACACGGTTGAACGGCTCGATTTGAGGCAGGGGAAAACATATAAGGAGATTAAAACAAAAACACTGGATGGATTTTTATCATTTTATGATGGTTGTGTACAGCCACTGCCAACACACATTTCAGTACAATCAACTTGAAAAAGTGCATGTACCATTATATGACCCCTTTAACACATGCACCTACATGCCTACTAACTCTCATTAGAGTGTTAGTAGAGTATTAGTAGACTGGTATGGTTAGGGTTAGATTAAGTTGACATGTAGTTGCAAAGTTACTTATAGTCAGTAGAGTGTCTTTTGGGGAGCATCACAATAAAGTGTTTGCAGATATTACAGCAGACAGTCTATTAATACTCTAATGAAAATTAGTTGAAGTTGCAAAGTTACTTATAGTCAACAGAATGTTCAAAAGGGACCATCAAAATAAAGTGTTACCAAATATTCTCTATTGTGTCAAAATAATGTTTATAATTTAGTTTCATGGATTTAGAAGACGAAAAGTACGGGTCTAGGACAATAAAACGTCAAATCCATTTGAAAAATAAATAAATAATAATAATTAAAGCATGGTAAAAAATCTTCCAAGACAGTTTTAATCTGACTTTCATATATCAAAAATAAAAAGTTGAAATCTGTTAGTTTTAATAAAATCAACTCCTAAACAAAAATAAAAATGCAGAAGCTGGAGAAAAACACTTACAGTACATAATACATTAATGCGGTTCCATGTTTTCCTCTAGATTGGGGCTTCAGAAAGAAGCAGCATGGCCGGCACTCGAACAAATGGCCTGGGAAGAGGAAGTTCAGTTCGGCGTTCCATGGTGGCGGATGGAGACTTGGCACAGGGCCATTTAATGAGTCTGACATCAGTGACCCTGATGTAATCGCCATCAATGACTCTGATGAAGAAACATCAATACCACGGAAAAGAAAGGCCACGGCAGATGAACGCCCATCTGAAAGCCAGACTCCGTCAGTGGTTTGGGGGATGACCTCTACAAGTGACACATCGACACAACACACACCTCCAGAAACAGTGGAGATCACATCTCCTCTTGTAGGATCATCTCCTGAGAGGAACACAAGTTCCTCTCAGCAAGACCAGCATACCGTGGCTTCACACGGTGACACAGGCTCGCCCAGGAGAAGCAGCACATCTCAGGGAGAGAAAGAAGTCTCAAAAGAGCCACCAAAAGCCTGTGACTTACCAGCAGTCAACGCCACCTCTCATTTGCTTGGAAGGCGGGAAAGGGACAGTGCTTCTAACAGTGAATCATCTTCCCTCAGGATGTCCTCTACATCATCAGAGAGACTTTCCAGGAGCAGCTCTGTGCCGTGCCATTACTGTCCCAGTTCGGAGCAGAAGGTGGCGGTAAAGACCTGCCTGGTTTGCGGGGCGTCCATGTGCTCCGAGCACCTGCGCGCGCACCTGGAAAAGCCTGTGTTCCAGAACCACCCGCTTGTGGACGCTGTGGAGGACGTGTCTCTCTGGAGATGCCAAGAGCACCAGGAGATGAACCGGATCTACTGCCGATCATGTGCAGTGTGTGTTTGTACTGTGTGTTCCCTGGTCGGGTCGCACAAGGGGCACGAGTGCATCAGCATCCGCGAGGCAGAGCAGGAGCTCAGAGTGAGGCATTATTTGGCACTTTTATGTGGTAGTTATGTGGTAATATGTGGCTTGACATTCATGTTACTATTGTGAATAATGTAGGTTATAAGCATATTATCTAAAGTAGTACACTGTCGTTCAAAAGTTTTTTAAAGGGATAGTTCACCCAAAAATGACAATTCTGTCATTAAAGAAGAACTCCGGCGCAAAATGAACCTTTGGTCGAATAAAACATTGGTACCTAGTCAACCGTTCTCTGAGATTTGTTTTCATGATAATCGAATGTAAAGAGTTTTATCTCTAAAAACTGTTTAGCGTATAACGCTAATAATGGGGGCATATAATAAGTAAAAAGAAATCGCTAGTTTATACCACTAACAAGGCTCAAAATAGCCCCACACGAACACAGTAACATAATGAGGGTCCCTACATGCAAAACGAAGCATTGAGAACTTAAAGACAGTCCACTTCGTGTATACAGACAGGAGCCATCTTTGGAAAACAGTCTCGACTAATCAAACCACGAACGACGTGCTAAGTGAGCTGAATTGTATGAAGTTCAGTGAACTTCTGAACTGTATGAATGGCATTCGTGGTTTGATTAGTCTAGATTAGTATAAACTAGCGATTTCTTTTTACTTATTAAATGCCCCCATTACTAGCGTTATACGCTAAACAGTTTTTAGAGATAAAACTCTTTACATTCGATTATCATGAAAACAAATCTCAGAGAACGGTTGACTAGGTACCAACGTTTTATTAGACCAAAGGTTCATTTTGCGCCGGAGTTCTCCTTTAATTACTCACTCTCATGTCGTTCCAAAACCGTAAGACTTTCGTTCATCTTCGGAACACAATTGAAGATCTTTTTGATGAAATCTGAGATATATCTGTCCCTCCATTGACAGCAACACAATTATCACTTTGACGCTTCAAAAAGTTCATAAAGAGATCATAAAACTAATACATATGAATTGAGCGGTTTAGTCCAAAATTTCTGAAGAGACTCGATCGCTTTATATGATGAACAGGTTAAATTTAGTCTTTTATTCGCGTATAAACATTGATCAGCGAACACAAACTGAAGCTCAAACGTGCTGTAACACGAGAATGCACCTCATTGGTTTCTCGCACGTCAAGTGAAGATGATTGGGCTTCCGTTTTCCACGACTGATGTGCGAGTTGATGAATGTTTATATGTGAATAAAAGCCTGAATTCGAAATAGAAATATTTTTTAACATGATAAATGTCACTTTTGATCAATTGAATGCGTTCTTGCTCATTGGTTTATCTACATTAATTTCTCAGGGCTCACTGAAGGATGAGATGCAAAAAATACAAAAAACGGAAAAGTCCATTCAGGAAAAACTCTCTGAGCTCAGTGAGAAAAAACGTGGTGTCCAGGTAAGTGTAAGTGTATCATGTTGTTGATTGAGTTGTTGCAAGTGTTGTTGTTTAGTTAATCGTTTAGTATTTTATAGTTATTATTTTTTTTGACTTGTTCATGTTTTTAAGCTTTCTTTGATCCAGTGTTGTTATTAACAAAACAAAAATAACTAAAATTGTTTTTGCCAATTGTAATTAAACTGAAATAAAATGACATATTTTCATATTTTAAAATGACACATCAATATTAGATGAAAAAATTCAACTTAAATCATGACAATTAGAAATGTTGCCTGGCCAGCTAACTGAAATAAGATCGGTTGAAGTTTAAGTACTAAAATTACCCATATTGCAGAGTTTCCGCTAGAAAAAAATGGTGCCGGTCATAGTGACCGGCAGAGGTTTCGTTTAACGGACATTTTGATGATATGCCGGTCAAATATCGCCTCTTAATTAGTCAAGTTGAGGAAAACTGGAGGCAGGCTATGTAACTTAAAAAAATACATAATCAGGCCGTATAGAATGCAACATGTTATTATTAGCCTGACTTTCAAATAGACAGAAAAAACATGAATGTTCGATTGGCATCAATCAACACCAATTGTTTTTGGTTTCACACACATTCACTTTTTGAAACATTGAGGCACGGATGTACCTAATACAAATAAATAAAACATCTCCAGTTAACTAGCAGATCATTCATTTAGTTCGCTATTAAATAAGAGATCTAGCGCTAAAATCAGTTGTTCCCTTTCGAACGGTCACTTCGTATTGCGTAGCTATACGCAGTGGGGAAACTCCTTTTCCTCGATTTACTGAAACCTATATCTAAAACGCATTTGCAGCTGCACAGCTAGCACACTGAGTGTCTGGCACGCTCATAGGCTGTGCTGCCGCAGCTGCACAACCAATGGCGCGGGCGACTCTGACATGCAGCCAATGAGCTAGCTCAACGTCAGAGCCCGTCAAGGGGGTGTGGCTTAGCCTATAAAAGACCCCCGAATTCGCCATTATAGCAGGATTTTACTCCTTCAGCGACAGTACACATGTCCCTGAGCTTTTTACTGTGAATTCGCCGTCGAACAAGCCTTTCAGCCTGAGCGAGCTTCTCTTCAGCAGACTTCGCCTGCACGCTGTCGTCTCCTGACGCCGTCTCACCTGTGGCTATCCGGCGACATCCTATATCCTTTCTATTATTGTGTTTTCAAAATGCCTCGTTCATCCTGCGCCACGTGCGGAGGCCGTCTGCACGAGGCAGACCAACACGAGAGCTGCATTTCCTGCTTGGGTGTCGACCACGCGGAGAATGCACTCTCTGTCGGCGAATGTGCGGCCTGCGACTGCATACCTATCTCCGTGCTGCGCAATCGGCTAGCTCTCTCTCGAGACGGCGATGCCGCTTCAACCGCGCTTTCCATTCCGAGGAAGAAGAAGCGTCGCAGCCAACGGCAACCGGAGGGTTTGGAGATTTGTGAACGCACGCCGGCCGCGTCCCCGCGTGCTTCACTTTCTCCGACTCAAACGCCATCACCGGTCCTGTTCACAGGAGACCAACGCCCCCCCCCCCCCACACGTGGCGGGCCTCGTCTCCTTCGGCGAATCTCTCGAGCGCGACGACAGCATATCCATCGCCGCTTCTGAGGACGAATGGCCGGGCTCTCTCGACCCCGTCTCCGCTTCTCAATCTGTGGCCAGTGGATTAGCGACCAGGACGAACTCCGACGCCGAAATGCTTCGGATCCTGACGAAGGCCGTCGCGGACCTCGAGCTAGAGTGGGCCTCGCCCGAGGAGCCGCCTCGTAGTCGGCTGGATTGATGGTTTCTGGAGGGGCGCCAGCAGGCCCCGCGTCACAAACCGGCGCCATTTTTCCCCGAGGTCCACGAGGAGCTAACCAAGGCCTGGCGCGCTCCATACTCAGCACGTGTGGGATCTGCAGTTTCCGCGACGCTCTCCTCCGTGGATGGCGCAGCGGAAAAGGGTTATGAGTCTTTGCCGCCCCTCGAAGAGGCCGTGGCAGCTCATCTTTGCCCGAGCACTGCAGCTAGCTGGCGAGCTAGAGCCGCTCATCCCAACAAACCCTGCCGAAACACCTCAGCCCTCGCTGGACGCGCGTACTCCGCCTCCGGTCAGGCTGCATCGGCCCTGCACACGATGGCCGTGTTGCAGGTCTACCAGGCCAAACTCCTCCGGTCCATGGACGAGACTGGCCCGGACCCGGAGACCTTTCGAGACCGGAGGAGTGCTACAGACTTAGCGCTGCGTGCTACTAAGGCTACAGCACAGGCCATCGGAAGAAACATGGCGAGCTTGGTCGTGCTCGAGCGCCATCTTTGGCTTAACCTCACCGAGATTAAGGACGCCGACAGAACGAGGTTTCTCGACGCCCCGGTGTCCAGCTCCGGTCTCTTCGGCCCGGCGGTGAAAGGATTCTCGGAGAGGTACACAGAGGCACGGAAAGCGTCCCAGGCCATGCGACACTTCTTGCCGAAACGTTCGAGCTCCGCGACCAGCAAGCCCAAGCCGCCGCCTTCGCCTCATCCAGCCAAGCCGGTGAAACAGGCCTCTCAGCCCCGCCCTGCGGCTGATAGCCAACGCCAGCCAAGGCCCGCGAAGCGCTACCCGCTCCCCAGGCGTCAAGGCCCTCGACCCAGCGCCGCGGCCGACCAGGTGCCTCCGAAGTCGTCCTAGCACGGAGAGGAAAGAGAGAGGGCTCGTGTCTCGCGCTAGCCGGACCACCCTCGAAAAAACCGGCAAAAATTCCCACAGCTCCCTGTTCAGTTCAGGCGGCTGGGGATTTTATTATTGTAAACAGGCCCGCAGCAGTGAGCGCGTCTTTGCAAACAAACGCCGTTTTCACGGCGACCCAACTAAAGCACAAAAAGAGTATGTTTCACAATCACAACACACGGGTTCACGGTCCCCCTTCACTAGGCGGCCCCCGCCCTGTTGTAAGACTGAAATCCCCCCGGGCAAAAGCCTGTATAATCAGTCAAACACTCAGTATGTGCACAAATCACAGTGTAAGGGTATCAGGTCCCCCTATGTTAGGCGGTCCCCCCCATTCAGTGTGTCAAGCCCTAGCCACACGGGCGATGGCCTGGCAAGCCATCCCTGGTGTGTCGAGTTGGGTCATAAACACTATAAAGCGAGGCTACTCGCTCCAATTCGCTCGCAGACCCCCGAAATTCCAGGCGGTTATCGAGACATCGGTGAGAAGCGGCGTGGGTCACGTGCTTCGCACCGAAGTTCAGAATTTATTAGCAAAAGGAGCGATAGAGTCAGTCCCTCCCGCGCTAATGTATTCGGGGTTTTACAGCCGCTATTTTCTAATTCCAAAGAAAGACGGCGGGCTCAGACCCATACTAGATCTGAGACGTTTGAACAGGGCTCTCATGAGACGGCCTTTCAGAATGTTAACACTCAAACAAATTCTCGCGCAAGTTCGCCCGGGGGATTGGTTTGTTTCAATGGATCTGAAAGATGCATACTTTCATATTCAGATCGACCCTCGTCACAGGCCATTCTTGAGATTCGCCTTCGAGGGGAGGGCATATCAATACACCGTTCTGCCGTTCGGTCTGTGTTTGGCACCCCGTACATTCACGAAATGTATGGATGCAGCGCTCTCCCCGCTAAAAAGCCAGGGAGTGCGTGTGCTGAATTATCTCGACGACTGGCTGGTGCTAGCGCAGTCGAGAGACGAACTAATAGTTCACAGGGATTTGATTCTCGGCCATTTAAAATGCCTGGGTCTCACAATCAATGTTGCCAAAAGCGAACTGAACCCCAGCCAGACTGTGGTCTTTCTGGGCACGGTTTTAGACTCGGTGACAATGAAAGCGCGGCTCACTCAAGAGCGCGCGCTCTCTGTGCAGACACTGGCAGCCGCATTCAGGGCGCGCGAGCGCGCGCCTCTGAAGAGGTTTCAGAAACTGCTTGGTCTAATGGCAGCCGCATCATCAGTACTACACATGGGATTACTGCGCATGCGCCCGCTGCAGCACTGGCTGAAACGCCGTGTGCCAACCCATGCATGGCAGTCAGGCAGCCTGCGCATTATGGTGAATCACGGGTGTTTAAGAACACTGATTCCCTGGCGGGCTCAGGACTGGTACCGCAAGGGGGTGACCATGGGGATAGTTTCCAGGAGGAAGGTGGTTTTTACAGACGCATCCAACCTGGGTTGGGGAGCGCTGCACGAGGGCAAGCCTGCCTCCGGCCTCTGGTCGAGCACGGAGCAGAGCTTACATATCAACTGTCTGGAAATGAAAGCAGTTGGTTTGGCCCTGAGAGCATTTCTGTTAAACCTCAGGGGTCACCATGTCCTGGTCCGTACGGACAACATGTCAGTGGTGGCCTACATAAATCGCCAGGGTGGCATCAGGTCGGGCAACCTGCATGCTATGGCGAGGGACCTCCTCCTATGGGCACAGGCCAACCTGAGCTCCCTGAGAGCAGCACACATCCCGGGCGTCCAAAATCTGGGCGCGGATATGCTCTCACGGGGCAACACTCCCCTAAGCGAGTGGTCTCTGAACCCTCAGACGGTCAGTCTGATATGGGAGAGATTCGGCGAGGCCGAAATCGACCTTTTCGCCTCGAGAGCCAACACCCACTGCAGGGTGTTTTTCTCGAAGAACAGGGACGCGCTGGCCCATCCCTGGCCCAACCGCCCCCTTTATGGCCCAACCGCCCCCTTTCCCCCCCATCTCGATGGTCCCACAAGTCATCGAACGGGTCAGGGAGAGCGGATGCCCAGTCCTTCTGGTGGCTCCACTCTGGAAATCCAGACCATGGTTTCCGGAGCTGGTTCAGCTGTCAGACACGGTCCCCTGGCCCGTTCCAATGAGGAGGGACCTCCTCACACAGGCCAAAGGGACGATATGGCACCCCCGACCCGATTTATGGGCCCTCCATGTGTGGCCCCTAAACGGGTACCCGGGGGCCTTCCTGACAAGGTCTTAAGCACTATCTCTGAAGCAAGGGCCCCGTCTACTAGGCGTCTTTATGCTTTGAAGTGGTCGGGTTTTTCCAGCTGGTGCTCGAAAAATCGAGTTGACCCAGAGTCATGTGAGGTATCGGTGGTACTCTCCTTCCTGCAGGAGCTACTGGACGCGGGCCGCACCCCGTCCACGCTCAAGGTTTATGTGGCAGCCATCGCAGCGCATCATGCGTTGGTGGCTGGTCAATCACTGGGAAGAAATGACCTGGTGGTAAGATTTCTGAAGGGCGCTAGGAGAATTAACCCCTCCAGGCCCCCATCAGTACCTCCCTGGGACCTCTCCACGGTCCTCAGGGCCCTGAAGGGGCCGCCTTTTGAACCGCTCCGGTCGGTGGATCTAAAACCACTCTCGCTTAAGACTGCTCTCCTGTTGGCATTGGCATCTATCAAGCGAGTGGGAGATCTGCAGGCCCTTTCTGTGAGTCCGGCATGTTTGGAGTTTGGAGCGGATGACTCCAGAGTCATTCTCAAACCCAGGCATGGTTACGTACCCAAGGTGCTCTCAACGCCGTTTAGAGCGCAAGTTATCACGCTATTAGCCCTTCCCCCTTCTGCTGAGGATGGGGAGGTTAATCCTCTCTGCCCTGTCAGGGCGCTGAGAGTCTATCTGGAGCGTTCTGCGTCTTTTAGACAGTCAGAACAGCTGTTTGTCTGCTTTGGTGGCCGATCTAAGGGTGGTCCAGTTACCAAGCAAAGACTGTCTAGATGGATAGTGGATGCCATTTCTATGGCTTATACTTCAGTGGGTCAGGTTTGCCCTATAGGTGTCAGGGCCCATTCGACTAGAGGCATGGCCTCGTCATGGGCTTGGTCATCTGGGTTTCCCATTCAAGATATTTGTGATGCGGCCGGCTGGTCCTCGCCTTCCACATTTATGAAGTTCTATAATATGGAGGTGCCTTCCCTGCAGGCGAAGGTTCTTTCAGTATGATTAAGACTCGATGCTGTCTGGTCTTGTCTACAAAAAATTACTGTGCATAATCACATACATATAAAACCCGCTTAGGCCGGTTATGAATTGTACTAATAATCCCGACAGTGTCGGGGTTTGTTAGTATATTCTGTTGGTTGTTACTGACTCTTATATATTATTCAGGCCTGACAGTGTCTGGTCTGATATATATATATATATATTCATATATTGGGTCTGGCTTGTTCTGTTAGCTCAGGGGGCCTGAGTTGCAGTGCAACCAGTTACTAAGGGTGCGGCGTTTTACAGGGCGTCCCCACTGCGTATAGCTACGCAATACGAAGTGACCGTTCGAAAGGGAACTACTCGGTTACTATCGTAACCTCAGTTCCCTGAGAGAGGGAACGAGTATTGCGTAGCCGGCCGCACTTTGTAACTGGTGAAGTTGTCGCTTCAGTCGTATAAACCTGCTATAATGGCGAATTCGGGGGTCTTTTATAGGCTAAGCCACACCCCCTTGACGGGCTCTGACGTTGAGCTAGCTCATTGGCTGCATGTCAGAGTCGCCCGCGCCATTGGTTGTGCAGTTGCGGCAGCACAGCCTATGAGCGTGCCAGACGCTCAGTGTGCTAGCTGTGCAGCTGCAAATGCGTTTTACATATAGGTTTCAGTAAATCGAGGAAAAGGAGTTTCCCCACTGCGTATAGCTACGCAATACTCGTTCCCTCTCTCAGGGAACTGAGGTTACGATAGTAACCGAGTAGTTTTTTTTAATCAAGCTGAGCGCTCGTGTCCGCTGCTATCAGTCGCATGGACGACGCGCTGCGCGAGTTGCGCAATCTTCACTCGGACGCGCGTTTCAATCTATCGCCGTTGCGGAGACTATACATAGGCGAAGCACTGCTACTTGGGCGCAGAAATATCACGCAACACCTGAAATAAAGCTTGCCACAAAGAACCGGCGAAAGTAATGATTATGCATGAAACATTTAAATTGTTGATAAATTGATAAAGTTGACGATGCAGACTCGCCATCTTCGCAGTAGTGAACGCGGCTAGAGAGAGAAATGCACACTTCATATGAATAAATTCTTATTTTTTAATCCAGGCAAATTTGTTGATGAAACATTGATTAAAATGAAGATACAATTTATAGAAAACGAAATAAACTTTAAAGAAAGGCTTTCTACAAAACAAAACTAAATAAGTGGTCAAAATCATGTCTGACCAATTCCAAATGTTTTCTGATATATTGGCCTATTGGTCATATGATCCTATCTTACTCATCTCATGCGGTTCCCTTTTCATATAGCCTAATAAACATAGATGAAATAAAAAAATAATAACATTGTATTATTTATAAAAATGAAACGTATATTTAAGTTTTTTAACTTATAATAAGCGTCACACTGCTCCGCTTTGCTCACATGCTCTGGTGTGTAGATTTTCGAATAATAATCAACCCAGCGATCTTCGAATATTATTTTTGCTTGAAAATTTCGTTTTGTATAAATTGTATATTCATTTTAATCAATGTTTCATCAACAAATTTGCCTGGATTATTAAATAAGAAGCAAATATAGTGGACAATATAGGCTAATCAGGACACGGAGGCGTCGGCGCGTGCACACTTCTCTCAGGCGCGTTCACTACTGCGAAGATGGCGAGTCTGCATCGTCAACTTTATCAACTTTATCAATAATATCAATGGGCCTGGCCATATTTGAAACGTCTCACTCAATCGTTCGTTGTTTAGGTCTATATTACAGCCGTTCTAGGCATGCGCTTTATTTGAAATGCAGCATGCGATGTTGTTTAATAACTTTTCAAACGGTAGAGGCTGTTCCTTTATAACATAGCCAAAGGTCGGTGTATTTTAGCTTTATACATTTTAGGCTTATTCTCAAATTCATATTGTGTTAGGGGGGCGGGATTATTACGCAATTTTAATCGGACAATTTGACCGGAGAGATTTAATTTTGTCGGACATTTCATTTTTTTCCCGGCCAATGTCCGGTAATTACCGGACAACGGAAACCCTGCCATATTGAAAGAGAAATATTTATATAGAAATTTAATTATAATTAGAAATCGCTGAATAGAAACCAGTAAGCCCATAACAAAATGGCTAAAATTGAAAATAGAAAGATACAAGCAAAAAGTATATAAAATGATTCTAAAATAACACTGGTCACACACATTGGGTCTGTAAAGCACTTTGCTCAACTCTTGTGTTGTTTTTATTAAACTTGCTTTAGAAATAAAATGATTGATTGACATGAAATCAACCATGATCTCTTATACAGTTAGTCAAGTCAATATTAGTGTTGACTAATTCCCTAACAGAAAAGATCAAAATAAACAGGAATAGTTCAGCATACAATAGCATAAACTAAAATGTGAACTCTGTGCAGTAACTCTCATTGTCCCCGACTCTTGCAGACGGGGCTGGAGGACGTGCGGGCTGCTGTTTTGCAGCAGTATCAGGCGATGCGAGAGGCTCTGGAGGACGAGGAGGGACAGGCGTTACGCTGCGTAGCCCAGGAAGAGCACAGAGTGCTGGGAAGCATTGACAAGCAGCTGGACACGTTACAGGGCGCCTTGACATCCAGCCAGACCATATTAAACACCTTGCAGGGAATCACCAATGCTGAGCGGGTGTCACAGTACCAGGACCAGGCCTTCATCATGGTACGACAAGCAGCAGTGATCATTAGCTAGCTACGTTTCCATCCTTCTATTTTCATGCTCATTTTGGGATAACACGTCAAAAAACGCTGGAGCGAAGTGCCAAGAGTTGGATAAATTCAAAAAATCCCCATTAAAAACGTATGTGCTCAATTGATGCGGCAATTTCTCAGGAAGTGGCGAATTTGTTCTCTTGAACACATTGGGATGCTGCTTTATTTGCAAATTTTTTATGCGATATTCCAGTATTGTGCGGGTTTAATTCGCAACTTTGGATGGAAACATAGCTAATGAGAGATTTAAAGAGAGATTTGTAGTTTTGTTTATTAAACATATTTTGGTACTTTGATTTTAGTAAAGTTGTATATGTAACGCAACTCTTGCTGTTTATTTCAGGAATACAGCAAAATAGCAGGACAGTAAGTAAAATGGTTCATTTATTTGGTGATTTGGATAAATATACTTATTTAATGGATAGTTCACCCAAAAATGAGAGTTCTGTCATCATTTACTCGCCCTCAAGTTGTTCCGAACCTGTATGAATTTGTTCTGCTGGACACAAAAGAAGATATTTTGAAGAATGTTTGTAACCAAACATTTGTGGGGCACCATTGACCTCCACAGTATGGAAAAAACATCTTGTGTGTTCAGCAGAACAAAGACATGTATACAGGTTTGGAACTTGAGTATATGATGACAGAATTTTCATGTTTGGGTGAACTATCCCTTTAAGTGTTTTTGATTATTTTTACTAACCACCCTGTCTTCCTCCAGACTGACTGCACTCTCTGACCCTGTGCAAACCCTCCAGCCTCCTCAGGAGATAAACCAAGACCGACTGGACTGTCTTCATGACTGGACCGAGAGGAGACTGGAGACTGTGCTCGTAACACTGCCTCACCGAGACCCTTTCAGACTGCTGTGTGAGTCATTTACACTCCTAACTATACTACAAATACTGCTAGGGCATATATATATATATATATAAATTATGCTTTAATATGGCTATTAAAGTTCTCTCTCTCCCTGATAAAGTGTGAGAGTTTTATTTTAGCCCTATTCAGACAGTAATGTGGACGTCTGTAAACCGGCGAGTCGTGCTGCTTAATACTATATATTTTTGGAAACCATGATACATTTTTGAAGGATTCTTTGATGAATAGAAAGTTCAAAAGAACAGCACTTTTGTGACATTATGAACGTCTGTACTGGCACTTGATCAAAATCCATATTTGCTAATAAAAGTATACTTTTTTTTTATTTTATTTAAATCATACTGACCCCAAACTCTTAAATAGTAGTGTAGGTACCACTTACACTTTTACTTTAAACACATTTTAAAATCTTTAAATAATGTCAATAAGTAAGGCAATTGTACTTGAATTGATTTAATTTAATTAGGTATTGTGATATATTATATTATACTGTAATACTTTAATGGCAGATAAACAAAGCATATTAGATTTTATATCAAAAGAAGATATACTTTATTTCAGGGTCCAATTATCTCTATTAACTAGTTGATTATTAGCATTCATATGACTAGGATATTGGCTGTTTATTAGTACTTATAAACCACATATTAATGCCTTATTCTGTATGACCAGATTCAACATCCGTTAATCCTACCCGATCACACTTTAGATTAGGGTTCAATTCTCACTATTAACTAACTATTAACTACAACTTTTGCCTCAATAAACACTTAATTACTGCTTATTAACAAGCGTGCTGGACAAGTGCTGAACCCAAACCGTCTTGATCGCCCCCTGGTGGCTGGTCCCAGTATAGGTCAAAAAGCCCGCCTCCCCATGGGGTCTAATGGACGTGATGGAAACTAAACAATCAAATTACACTTCAAATAAGTTTTTTTCATGTCATTTAATGTAGTTTTATCACGCTGATTTAAGTTTAAGTGTTTGTTTTTTAAAATTTCATTATTTGATGCTATAAAAACGGGAATGTGACGTCATGATTGACAGCTTCTCTAGACGAAGTAACCGAGGCACCATATGACTTTTTGGGGGGATTTTCGGGAGGAGAATAGATCTTCAACTTTAATTTCTACATGTCGATAACTGTTTATTTCACACAGTAAACTTTGTAGTAACCGTTTCTGCGGGAGTGAGGGCGGGACCATGATATCGCGGCTTTACTTGCTGCTTACTACTGCGCAGACTCGGGTCCCGCATTACTACTGCGCAGAATCAGGTCCCAAATCAGCGCAAGATGTCAGCGCCATATTAGGACTTTGGCGGCTTTACTTTTCAACAATGGAAGAGAGTGAAGGGGCGCCGTCCATCTTTTTACAGTCTATGCTTATTAATAGTTAGTGAGGTAGTTTTAAAGGGTTAGTTCGCCCATTTAAGACATGAAGTTGTATGCAATCCTTACCAGCACTATAGTGCATACACACTGACCCACTCTGTTGTCACCTCCCTGGTCAGAGTTCTGGTCGCTGGAAGTTTTTCAATAAAGTACTCCCGGTTATTTTCCGGTGCCACAAAACTGTGCGTTTTTACGTGAAAAAATGATTTGCGTTTCAAAGCTTGATTAATTTACCACACAAAAAACACGCCGGTCAAAATTCATACCTCAGTTTTAATCGGCACTATTTTCTATCCATTTCTATCAATCCGCGCTGCTGTCAACGTCAACTGTGCGCACGTTCCGATCGCGTGATTTTTTCCCCCCAAACCACTTCAGCGGAAATCCCGCCCTGCAGCTGATTCTAAAGTTGTCATTGGTCATGTCAATCACTGTACAGATTGCCTACACCAAACACTGATCCCTAAACCTACCCGTCACTGTAACCTCCTAAACCAATGAAATCGGCTGCAGGGCGGGATTTCGTGGTTTGGGAAAAAAAAATCATGCGTTCCGATCAGCTGTTCCATAGTGTTTACACAATCGATTGACAGCGACGTAAAAAGTATTAAATTAACAATGGTGCGAACTTGTAAATTCCCAGGCTGTGACCACAAGGATGTGCCGGGATCAAAGTTCAGATTCCATCGTTTTCCTGTTTCGAATATAACTATGAGACAGCTTCGGCTGGTTGCCATCGGCTACTCTGCGGGAGCTAAAATATCCAGAATAAAGGATTTTTTCGTGTGTGTAGTGCTCACTTAGGCGATGACGATTACATCCCCAACCAAGGAGGAAAGGGAAATTAAAGAGTTTTGCTGTACCATACCACGGGTAAGCTCTATTTACTAACTTTATGATCCCATGTCTAAACTGTACAGTAAACAAGCTGATGTTTAGACTCCATTATAAAACACGTGAAAAGATGTCTAATATAAAAACAGCTATAGGGATATTGGTACAATTTGCTGAGAAAACTATTTGATAACGCACACACAATTGAGGTTTTGTGTTGCAATCAATAACATTGTCGTTGTGCTAAAATTACTTTCATCATCTGATCCGTCTGACATTGTGCTAAAATTGGTTTCACCATCAGAAGTTTCGCAGTCAGACATGTTGTCAGCGAGTCGCGCTATCAACAGCTGATCGGAACGTGCGCACTGTTGACGTTGACAGCAGCGCGGATTGATAGAAATGGATAGAAAATAGTGCCGATTAAAACTGAGGTATGAATTTTGACCGGCGTGTTTTTTGTGTGGTAAATTAATCAAGCTTTGAAACGCAAATCATTTTTTCACGTAAAAACGCACAGTTTTGTGGCACCGGAAAATAACCGGGAGTACTTTATTGAAAAACTTCCAGCGGCCAGAACTCTGACCAGGGACGTGACAACAGAGTGGGTCAGTGTGTATGCACTATAGTGCTGGTAAGGATTGCATACAACTTCATGTCTTAAATGGGCGAACTAACCCTTTAAATGGGCGAACTAACCCTTTAAGTTTAGGTATTGCGCATAATTTTACTCATTCCTGCAGATTTTGTGCTCACACCCAGTGCGCGCACGTAAAGCCGCCGAGTACTAAATTTAGTTATTGTTCCCTGCTTATTGCGCTTAAACTGTCAAATACACACAAAATAATGTCAAAATGCCGGTTTTGGTGAGTATTAATGTAAACAGTCAGTTATGTTTTAAGTGAATGTAAACAGTTGAGAAAGAAAACGTGTGTGTAACAGTATAATGGATCCGTGCATCAGGCCTTAAAGTGACAGCAGCCTAATATACCTGCTGCCAAATTATGAGATAATATTTTCCCCAAGGTATCGGTGTCAAAATTGTGGCCAGTGATAATGTTGAGGGGCTAATAAATTTGGAAAACCACCAGCCACAGTGTCTGGTGAGCCATAAAAGTTAGTGTCAAGACCCGGACACGCATATTATGTCTGACACCTGATGTTTCTGTCTGCAGATGGGATAAGCCCAAGTCTGGATCCTGATACTGCCCATCCAAAGCTGCTGCTGTCGGATGAAAACCGTACGGTGGAGTACAGCGAGACCCAGCAGGACTACAGCGAGCAGGAGACACGCTTCAACATTTTCCCCCAGGTGCTGGGCTCTCGTGCCATAGACGGCGGCTGCTGCTACTGGGAAGTGGAGGTCTCTCTGGATGAGGGCCGCTGGAAGCTGGGCGTCTGTGATGGACAGATTGGCAGAAAGGGGCAAAAGGACGTCTGCCGTATTGGCTTCTACCCCAATTCTTGGTGTTTAATTTATGAGAAGGGAAAGGTGGAAGCTCTGCACGATAAGGTGGCTTCACCTGTGTGTGCCGCTGAACTTTGGAAGGTCGGAGTGCTGCTGGATTTTAAAGAAGGTCGCTTGTCTTTTTATAGCGTGGCCAGGGAAGGAGCTCTTTCTTTGCTGTACAGTTTTGAGCATAAGTTCACCGAGCCCTTGTATCCGGCGCTGGCAGTTTCTAAAACTCAGCTCAGCATCTGTGATATATTTACCAAGACCACTGCAGACTAGACTATGTATGACACTTTATTACATTAAGAAACACTAATCACTTTTACATTCCATAAAACATCATTCCAATAGTCATGACTGCTGAATCTAAGAGTGCAAGAGGTCTTGAAAACAATGGCCTATTTTTTTCTGAATGATCGATGATGATCCTCTGATTTTTAATGGGAAAGATTTACAAATCGGAGCCATTTCCATTACAAATATATGCTTTATATATGCATTTATATAACATCTGGAATGGTCTTTTTTCAAAACAATCTCGCACAGCCTTTTAACTTTTTTCAACCACTTTTCGATCTTTTTTTAAAATGTTTTTTTTTTTAACTATTATTATTACTTTGATAATTTTAGATAAATAATTTTTTATTTTTTTATATTAAGTCAAATATAAATGTCCATTGTATTTTCGTGTATACTTAAATAAACTGAAGGCCAGGATAAATATTTTTCAGTAATGCAAAAAAATAGATAAAGTGAACAATTTCAAACGTTACTCGATTTTATACTAGATACCAGCATATCTATATCATTCCATGTTGATATACTGTTGCGAGTTGATGAATATTGCATTTTAACTCTAGGTGGCAGTATTGTTCAATATATAATTTGACATTTCTATGATGATTGTTTGAACTGTGCAGTAAAGCTTATGGAATTAAATTAAGATGTTTCTTAAAAATGGACTGTTATTTTCAAGTTTATCTGCTTCACAGATGTTTAACAGCACAAATATATTCTTCTGTGCTGTACTGTGTTCATGAATTACCTGTGAGATGTTTCTTGATAAAGCCTGTGTTGTCACAAAAGCTTTTCTTGTTTCATATGTTTTGTAAATAAGGATGTGCACTTTCATTTTCATTTAAGCCACTGGTGGGAGATGTCCTTCAGGAGTCATCTGTTCTAAACACTGCTTTCACAATTCAATTCAATTCATTTCGGGTCAATACAAATTGCCCTGGCTGTTAATAAAGAAAAACAATGAGTGAAGAAAACATTACAGTGATGTGGTGATAAAGACCCTCTTAGAAAATGTCAATACATGCCTGTATTGACAGATTCAAACTGACTAAATTATTCATTTGTTCATGATGTACATTTCATAATTAACCTTTAGTTCACTTGTAAAATAATAGAATTAATTGGATTTACTTGTGAAGTACTCAGTAAAGCTATATTATTAAATGTAATGTTTTTAAAAAGTTACATTAGATTTAAAAATCTCACAAAAACAATAAAGTTAATAAAATCTATTTTAGAATCAATAAGATTTTTTTGCATTGTGACTCCTTTTACTGCCAATCTTCTCCTCAAATCCTCATTACCATAATATGTCTGGGCATTTTTTATTCTCAGTTATTGTTATTCCCATATTATTCTCATTAGATTCCATTACTGTAAGTACAGCAAAAAAAAGTGTAATAAACTACTTATACACAACTTAAAATTAATATATATATATATATACAATATGTCTATATACTAATATACACTGAACACAATTATAAACGCAACACTTTTGTTTTTGCCCCCATTTTTCATGAGCTGAACTCAAAGATCTAAGACTTTTTCTATGTACACAAAAGGCCTATTTTTCTGAAATATTGTTCACAAATCTGTCTAAAGCCCTATTCGCACGGGATTAGTATTATCTGGGGACCTCGTGTGATTTAAAAATTACCCCGCCACATCTGAATTTCGTGTGGCGCATTCGCACGGGATAACCGAAGCCTGTGATTTTACTCGAATTTACTGACTTATCTCCCGGATATGACGTCAATAGGCTTGGAAATGTCTTTTCTTTATAGGTCTAGCTGTATGATATATTATGACATAAACAGAATAAAGTTCCTTACCGCATGCTGCTATACATGTCATTCATCTCCATCTAATCATTCGTTTTGTTTTTGCTCGTCTGATGATTTTCAGCTTTCACTTTCTGCAAATTGTGTAGTTGCGATATGACCCAGCACCCAAAATACTATCAAAACACTCCAAACCAGCCTCCATTCTTCGCAAAAGATGGATAAAAAGGCGCACATGAAACAAAAACCTTGAAAAAATGATATACGATCCGGCCAAATCACAGAGATGCCGATTCGCGCGGGACTAATATTATCACAGAACCTCTGTGTTAGGCGAAATATAGTAGGTAATTTGCGGGGGAATTTTTACTTTACAAATTACAGACATGGACGATTCGCACGGGATTAAGATCACAGACAAACTCCGCAATTATTACAAATTACTATATGTCACCAGATAATACTAATCCCGTGCGAACAGGGTTTAAATCTGTGTTAGTGAGCACTTCTCCTTTGCCGAGATAATCCATCCACCTCACAGGTGTGGCATATCAAGATGCTGATTAGACAGCATGATTATTGCACAGGTGTGCCTTAGGCTGTCCACAATAAAAGGCCACTCTAAAATGTGCAGTTTTACTGTATTGGGGTGGTCGGGGGGGTCCGAAAACCAGTCAGTATCTGGTGTAACCACCATTTGCTTCACGCAGTGCAACACATCTCCTTAGCATAGAGTTGATCAGTCTCAGAATCAGTCTGGCCATTTACCTCTGGCATCAACAAGACATTTTCTCCCACAGAACTGCCGCTCACTGGATATTTTCTCTTTTTTGTAAACCCGAGACATGGTTGTGCATGGAAATCCAAGTAAATCAACTGTTTCTGGAATACTCAGACCAGCTCGTCTGGCACCAACAACCATGCCATGTTCAAAGTCAGTATATCAGTATATATATATATTTTTTTTTTTTTTTTTGTGAGCTTCACCTTTTTACTTCTGAATAATTTCCTTTGAAGTTCTACCTCCTCATTTTTGGCAAAACATCTCTACAGATGAACTAGGTGCACTGCCATGGCAACAAACCTGTGCCCTAACCCAGGCTCTATCTCAGCGGTGCAGACATTTGGTCAGGGGTGGTTTTGCTCCCGGCTGCCTGTGGAAACAGGTGCACACTGCTGTAACTGCAGAATAATCCCAGCTGCCTTACAGCTGCTCCCCGTACTCTGACCGCTCACACATCAACTCTCCCCCAGTGTGAATTTACACCGTTCAGAACAGCTGAGACATGAAGGGGACACTCAGTCCTACTGAGATTAAACTCATTCGCTGAAGTAATTCATTTGTCATGTAGGGCTGAGCGCACTCGATGGTAGATCCATCTTATTTATGATATTCTAATATTCAGAATTTGTTTTTCTGCTATAGATCACCTCTCTTTCATTGTGGTGGCAATAAACAAGAAAAGCTGTATTGGATTACCTTAATTGTGTTTTCGTCTTTGTCTTTGGGAATTTGTTCAATGTAAAAAATTATATGATCAGTCATGGGAGCATGTTAAAATAATGTATTCAGCTTAATTTTTGAAGTTATAAGAGATTCAACTTGTTTTTTTAAGTCAGTTTATATAATTAAATAAAAAATTCACGTCCAGTTTGATTATACTTTAATGCGGCGACTGGACAAAGTTTTTAAATTGAAATAGATATAATTTATTTACAGCAGCCTATAGGTTAGATTGCACATGCTATGCAATGAGTGCAATTTACAATAAGGTTCATTAGTAAACATTAGTTAACCTTAATTAACATGAACTAATAATGAACAATATACTTCTTCAGCATTTATAATCTTAGTTAATATTAATTGCAACATTTACTAATACATTATTAAAATCAAAGGTTGCATTTGTTAACATTAGTTACTGCACTGTGAACTAACATGAACAAACAATGAACAGCTGTTTTCTATTAACTAACATAAACAAAAATGAATAAATACTGTAACAGCTCAATGTTAGTTCATGGTAGTTAATACATTACCTAATGTTAACTAATGAACCTTATTGTAAAGTGTTACCTGTAATTTATATAGGCCTATACTCATTTTCATAATTAGAATCTCTCTGATCAGTGTCTTTAAAAGCCCTAAGGAAGCCCTTTGTTATTGGCATGTGTGTGTGTATACAACATCTCCTCATATACTATCTATAAACTGTTCCTCTGGCAACAACAGCGCCTTGGACTGCTGAATATACTATACCTAACGGCAATCATAGAGCACAGAGCTTTTATCTGAGATTTGCAGACTTTTTGTGAAATTTAGGCGATTTGACTGAATCCTCAGAGTAAATCGCATCATCATTTTCATCACGTATCATTGTTCCCATGAGGTGTTCATTTCAGCCTTTAGCACAGATGGCCAGGGACTGAGAACGTGGCCAGCTGGCTAATGTACATATTCCAAGACCTCTCTCAGAGGAAAAGACTTTTGACACTGTCCTCAATGTGACTTGACACTCGGAACACGGTGTATACGGAAGGAAAGCTATTACATCTATACTTGCCTACAATGCAATGCATGAGCCAAAAAAACTTCATGAATGCTTATCCTAATGGACACAGTGACAGATCTTTTACTCTATAAACTTGTTGTGTACATCCAGGTCAAACTGATTATTGAAAAAGAAAAGGGCAGTGGCTATTTGCACGAGTGAATAGATGCTATTTACACTCAGCGCAAATAGAGATAGCTGCTATTTTTACACTGAGGAGAAATTCACTTTTTGGATTTCCCTCACAGTTTTAAACTAACAACACTGTTGTTTCCTCTCTCATCCTCATAATTTTCATTAAATGGGTTTGACAGAGTATGTCAGTCCTTTAATTAAGCTATCACTCAATGAGACCTCAATTAGGATGGATGGAACAGATCTCTCAGTTAAGAATGACAGTCTGGGTGTTGTAATCGAAATAGACACATCCAGCTACTCGACACTAATTTACATACAGCTCAAGCTCCTAAGCTTGTCTGATCCTTGAAGACTTTTAAGATGGCAGTAAGATCAATACGTTTTCGGAGTCAGATCTTTTCACACTGCCTTTTATATTGGTGTCGACAGGTGTTGATGCCATAAATCCATGCACTGGCAGCCTATTCAAACACACATCCATTTGTGTTTATAGCGATGCTTAATTGGAATTCGCCCTGTATCCGCGGCTGTAATTCTGGTGTGTGCAGGATTTGAGTCATTCCTTGAAATCGGGTCTCTTTAAATACTAGCCTACACACAAATGACATTTATTTAAAGTATGTATATAGGCCTACTACGTGCATTATAAAACAAATTGGACGTAATGCAATTTATTTCACTTAATAAACTCCCATGAAAAGGAAGTTGCAATTTTATCTTTTTTTGCCTATTTTGACGTAGGCTATATCTGAGTGAAACGGCTTCTCAAAGAAGAAATAATATAGGGACTTTTGTCCCTTTTTTTGTCCATTGGGAATTGATTGGATGGTTGTGGTTTGCAATTGATGGATCTCACGTGAGGTTGCCTCATCAGAAGAGATTGGAGGAGGTTATTTTGATCAAAGATTACAATGACACGTGAATTTGGATTTTTTTTTCTTTTGTACATTGTATGTAATGGACTATAACGGAAGCATGAAGACAATATACAGGTAAAATTATCAATTAATTTGAACTCAAATCAATAGACCTATTTCATGTCCATGTTTTTTTTTTTTTTTTTTTTTGCTGTAAAGTAGGCATAAGAAAGATAATGTACAGGTAATATAGGTGGTCACAAAATAAACTCTATAAGCATTTAACAATAAAATTAGCTTTATGACATCCCATAACTCCTCTGTGACTCCCAAAAAGTCTCTTGCGTGAGAATCTGATTTGATCTCATCCGTGTTATTTCTTTGGAGGCTGTTGGGGAGAAAGTGGGATCACGTGATCACCACTATGGTAGGCTACCCCAGAGACGAGGGAGCATCTAGGGAACGTGTAGCTCATCTGTGACATTTAACTCTCTGTAAGGCGAATGGGAATATGATTCTGTTTCAAAGGCTTGTATAGATGTGGTTCTTCTGTAGCAGTGGACATTTTCCCTCCTGCTGGCTAGTTTTCTCTGGCCTTTTTCATTCGTCTTGTTCTGGATGACATCATCACATTGCTGCTGTCCCAGACATGTGGTTGCGAAACTGGGTTATGACTTCATAACATCTTAAGCACTCTCTAGAGATTTTTCCTTGAGCGTGTAATAGTTTAAACACCTCGTGATTAAACACAGGCCTCTGACTTTAGCGATAGCAATGTCCAAATCATAGTTTTGCTAGGCTGTGATGTAAACAAATATATTGGATAAAAACTGTGATAGCTACACAGAAAAATTACAATTCAATTACAAATACATCACAGGAAAGTGTTCTTCATGCACTTCATGCAGTCTTTCATCGGAGATTTAGCATTGACAACGGTGCATTCATTTCTCCATGTTTCACTGATGCTGTTCAAAGGGATTTCTTCACAGTAACATGCTGTCACCTTCCTTTATCAATCCCGGCCATGAAATGAAACATCTTGTAATTGATGCCAAAGAATTCTTTATACCACCATATATCTCGCCTACAGCTTGCTTGTCTCATATAGAAGAGACTGAAAGGAATGCCCACACAAATCCATCTCTGACTGCTTGTGACCCTGGATCTGATTTTCTCCAGTCCATCACGACTGTGCTTTTAAGAGAGTATTGTAAACTGTTCTTTCCTCGTACTATAAACAAATCAAAATGGAGAAAATATTTTCTAGTAATATCAATAAATTGAGTAGGAATTGTAATTAGTCGAGTTCCCGCTTGAGTAATCTTTCTAAAGTTAGAGGAAAATCTCACAAAACAAAACTGCATGCATCTTGAAGAAGAACATTGTTTTGGTTGTGCTTTAGCTCTTCCTGACTGTGCGGATAAATGTGGTTCTTTCTCATAACTAAAAGAGAGAGATATATTGTACTGTATACTTATTGTATATTGTTCAATAAAATATCTTACCCGCCTGTTGAGTAATAAAAATGCCATTTCCCGCTTTTAGAACATTTCAAATCCCTCAGTTCTCGACATCTCCGACAGGCCAAGCCAATGTTTTTGGTGAACTATTGTTTCATTAAAGAGGTCCTATAATTCCCTTTTCACAATATGTGAATAAGTCTCTGATGTCCCCAGAGTGTGTATGTGATGTTTTAGCTCAAAATACCACACAGATATTTTTTAATAGCATGTTAAAATGGTCACTTTTTGAAGGTGAGCAAAAACGCGCTGTTTGTGTGTGTGTCCCTTTAAATGCAAATGAGCTGCTGCTCCCGGCACAGAGGGCGGAGCTTCAAGAGCTCCTGTGTGTTTGCAGTTCTGATTACCTTCATCCAGACACACACTGAAAATTAAAAGACTTTTAGCCTTTTATGTTCAAACCGGAGTCGGACAAAGATGGAGAGACTCAAGAAGTGACAACAGAATGCAACAGGACATTTCTGAATAGTCAGTTGATGAATTTATATAGCTGTGGAGTTAATGATGTTGGTTACCTAGTTATTGATTAGCATATTCTGTCATGAATGATAATCTATAAATTGCGTTTCCGGGGGTGGGGTTTATGTAAATTTTAGGGTTTGTGATGTCACTAACCATGTGTTGTCCCTACCAGCTGTTTGTTGTAGTCCTTAAAAAGCGATTTCTGTAAAAGAAAATATCTCCCTTTGCTTTGAACTTTGAGCGTCTTAACTTTGCAGATGGTGTTTATGCTCAAACAGCAACATTACACACTAACTGAAGTTAAAAAAGTGAAATCATAATCAACCACCCCTTTAAAGAATTAAGGCATAATTTCAGTATTTCAGTCATGGACATGTGTTTGTTTGGCGAATATATTTCTGTTGTTTAAGAGCTAAAATCTGTACTGCGTGTCTAAAAACATCAAACTGTCAGCTGTGTTTAGCTCTCCATTTGTAAATCCAAAGCTGTCACAGCATCCCTGACTGTTTTCCTTTCTCATTCATACTTTCATTCACTCTAACTGGCATCAGATGCTTCCTTAATTTCAGCCTCATTTAGCAGAACAAAACATTAACTCTGTGTTTTAGCAAGAAAGCACTCTCACTCTTTCTCTCCTCCCTTCCTTCTTTCTCTTCAGAGCTGTCCTCATTTTCCCTGTTGTGTTTTCTAAAGTTAATACTCCCACTCCTGTTCCTCCTGCCTCCCACACGTCTCAGTGCTTTATGCATTGAAGAAGAGCCTCGGGCTATGGCTAGAAAGCCCTGTGCCCCTGCTGTTGCGTGCAGCGTCGCCACAGTCGATGATTTCCAAAACCTCCAATCCATCCAGCGTTTCTCATTAGAGCTGACAACTCTGCTCGCTGAAACCACCTGCTAGACCGGAGCACAAGGGCTAAATGCAATTCGTCACCACAGATCACACTACCTGCTGATTTAATCGCTCTCTAATTGGAGCTTTTATCCCAGCCGTAATTTATGAGAACAATTAAACCAAAGGAGGGTTCTGAAGACTGACAACCCTTTTTGGGGGGTTGAATCTTCATATCTCACTCTAAATTATATTTCTTGGTCTCATGCGTGCACCTTTTTTATAAGAGTGTATTTAATTGGGATGAAAGATATAGAATGTACTGAATGTTATTGCTTATTGTGCCTAAGAGCCGGATCTATTTTAGTCCATCATGTTAACAAGAAACTTCTAACCACAGGTTCGAGAACTGTAGTTCCTCCAACCACACAAGTTTGCAATGTTGTTTGCAAATATTCGTTGAAACTATGGTTTCTGTAAATGCCAGGTGGTCAAAATGGCAAATCATTGAACTATGTTGGTAACGACAGAACATTGTTGGCTAACGATGCTTTTGGAAAACGCAACCCAGAAGGTTTGATTATAAACATGTACAGACACCCACAGGCACCAATTTAAATGCAGAACCAGGAATAAATTGATGTTTGAGCAAAAGTAATTTGTTAAAGTCCAACACCTTTATGACTATGAAATAAGTGACAGTGATTCCTACAGCAGTGAATATATGATTCTTGAGATATGTGAGAACTTGATGGACAAGATGGTTCTGCCACAATGACATTCAACGTCCCCCGCTGTGCGCTGAAACTGTCAGCCTTTTTGAGTTTCCTTTCAGACATTTTTTTTTCAACGCTAGCCTAAAAGGAAACTTAAAAAAAAAAATGCAATAAAATGTCATGTGTTAAGGGCTTCCAGTAAAAACCTGACATTTCTTGGACTGAACGGATGCGTGACCTGGGTATTAAGATGTTAGGACGGTCTCGACAGAGCGAGAGCACGAGGGCATTTTAACACTCAGGCTAATGAGAGAGTTCTAATCTTCTGCAGACAAGAGTGACAGCATGGAGAGAGAGTTTCTTTCATTTACCAGCATTATTAGATGCGTAAATCACACAAATATTTACTGATTTTATTTGCAGTTTATGAAGATTTTATTGTTTTCAATTTTAAAATGGACAAAATTTGGGACTCCATCCATCCACCCACCCATCCATCCATCCATCCATCCATCCATTAATCCATCATCCATCCATCCACCCACCCACCCATCCACCCATCCATCATCCATCCATCCATTAATCCATCATCCATCCACCCACCCACCCATCCATCCATCCATCCATCCACCCACCCATCCATCCATTAATCCATCATCCATCCATCCATCCACCCACCCACCCATCCACCCATCCATCATCCATCCATCCATCCATTAATCCATCATCCATCCATCCACCCATCCATCATCCATCCATCCATTAATCCATCATCCATCCATCCACCCACCCACCCATCCATCCATCCATCCACCCACCCATCCATCCATCAAGCCATCATCCATCCATCCATCCATCCACCCATCCATCATCCATCCATCCATCCATTAATCCATCATCCATCCATCCATCCATCCACCTATCCATCAATCCATCCATCCATCATCCATCCATCCATCCATTAATCCATCATCCATCCATCCACCCATCCATCATCCATCCATCCATTAATCCATCATCCATCCACCCACCCACCCACCCATCCATCCATCCATCCACCCACCCATCCATCCATCAAGCCATCATCCATCCATCCATCCATCCACCCATCCATCATCCATCCATCCATCCATTAATCCATCATCCATCCATCCATCCATCCATCCATCCACCTATCCATCAATCCATCCATCCATCCATCCAGCCATCCATCCCCCCACCCACCCATCCATCCATCATCCATCCATCCATCCACCCATCCACACAACCACCCACCCACCCACCCATCCATCCATCATCCATCCATCATCCATCCATCCACCCACCCACCCACTCATCCATCCACCCACCCTCTCATCCATCCACCCACCCACTCATCCATCCATCATCCATCCATACATCCATTAATCCATTAATCCATCATCCATCCATCCAGCCATCCATCCAGCCATCCATCCCCCCACCCATCCATCCATCATCCATCCATCCACCCACCCACTCATCCATCATCCATTCACCCACCCACTCATCCATCCACCCACCCACTCATCCATCCATCTATCTTATAAAATATTTCTGTTTGCAAATGAAATTAACATTTACCCCATATATTTTCTAAATGCATCTTGTTTCTATTATTGTCAACAATTCATCCATGCAAAAAAATCTTTATGAGCTCATAATGTTTAATCAACTTAATCTTCTGGTGACCTTTATGCCAAACTTCTCCAATTATTTTGTCCTCATAAAACCCGCCCCTTTCTTACAATCTACCAATTTTCAGTTGAAATAATAAAACAGTTCAAATAATAAGATGCAGGTTTTTTTTTGCTGCAATATGTGTGCAAATTTTTTGTGAATTCACTGTCATATTCATATTACACATTTAAGAAATAAGACCTGGTTCAAGAACATGTGATAAACTGTAATGTTAAAGAAGAAGAGAGCATATGCTCAAATACGACCTCATTCTCTATAAGAGCTGCACTAGACATTCAAATGGATGAATTTTTAAAACCTCATTAGTCATTACCGATGAGTTTCATCCTTGACCCTCTTCATAGTATTTTCAATTTTTTAATTTTCTGGCAAGCTTGATAAAAAGAGGTGGTGGGAATGAACTGATGTAGGCGGTAAAACCTAAAAATGTTTTAAATATCTTGGTATTTGTATATGTAACCTTATACACTATCAGAATAATTGTACAAAAAAAATTTACTTTTAGGGTAAAACACATTTTCACTGGAGAAGCACGAGAAGTTGATTTTTAGGTGGTTTATTGTCACACATTTATGTTCAATGCTTTTTATTTTACCATTTGATGTTGAGTCATGCATTCAATTAAGCTTCAGAGCTTTTTATTTCCACTTGTGTACCTGAAAAGGTTATACTAAAGCTCTAATGCAAATTATACCAATTTGAAGTTCTTTCACCATTTAAATCATTTCTGTCACAATGAAGACTGTACAAATCTTCTGTAAAGCTCTGGCGCAGGCACAATACGAATAGTCATTATTTATGATAACAAACCTGGGTTTTCTTCTTTTGACTGGGAGACAGAAATAATTCATGGCTTCACTCATCAATTTAGTTTAATTTAATTTAATTTAGTTTGTGTGTGTAGAAGGCAAGTTTATAACTTGCTTTTATAGCTTAGCACAACTTAAAAGAGGCTGTATACACATATGCTAATTTAGTCAATAAATACATCAAACTGGAAATTGTGTAACAAAATGGTCATCATTTGCTTACTTTAAGATATTTAGATTTTTAAAAAAAATGTTATGCACACACTGAAAGTCATGTAATGTATGACATGTTATTTTTCCGCTATTGCAAAGACCAAACTCAAAGCTAGCATTAGCTCATCACAGCTCAGTTTAATATTGAATTTGATCAGTCTGTTCTAGATGAGTGGAGAACTGAAAGCGGGTTGAAAGGTGGTCAGCACAGTGCACACTAAAAGCTATTCATTTGATCAGCAGTACGGAGGGTCCATTTTGGAGTAAAAGGACTACGTTTTTGAGCCACTCGCATTATATAGGGAGCTCACTGACTATTTCTGGTTTAGTCAATGTGAAGGAACACTCACCCCACTAATGACTGCTCTCAAATCAACACTATCCTTGACAACAGAACAGCAAAGTGAACAAAGCACCGTCTTGACATGTTCTGATTGATCTAACAGGCATCTCTGAGCTCAGATTTATGGGTAATCCATACAGATGTGTGTAGGTGGTAGAATTAAACGACAGTCGTTCTGCAGTCTTGTTAGAACTGTTGATTAATTGGGCCTCATATATCAATCTAATGTAGAAACGAGCGCAGATCCAGTGCAGAAATCATGTTACGACAGTTCATGAAACATTCGTATGCCACCAATCAATCGTACGAATGACCGGGCGTTGATAAATGTTGTGGATGCAAGCAATCGTCATTTCAATTTTAGGCCCCTATAAACTCACGGTTTAGCCTTGCGAGTTTACGACATGGACTGCGTCTGAAAACTTAGACTTGTTGCCTCGCTTCCCTATCAGCCAATGACTTCGCAGGCAGCGTTTATGCACGAATGTACCTCACAAAATTTCAGACAGATTTCTGAGGCAGCGTAATGTTTTAATGATCTACAACAAAACAGAGAGAGCTTTGGTGATGACTAAATTAATATTTAAATCCTACAATAGTAATTTCTCGCTAAATGACATCCAAAATGTGGAAAACGTTGGCCAAAAACGTGCATTTACACACAAACTGACCACCAACTGCAACTTTCAGTTGCCATCTTTCTTTTTTAGCTTAACTGTCCCAGAATGGAAAGCACACACTCTAAAAAAGGCTGGGTTGTTTCAACCCAAATTTGGGTCAAATATGGACAAACCCAAATGTTGGGTTAAAAAATGTAATAAAAAACTTTACAGTTGAAAGTGAAAGTTGAAGTTGGGTTAAAAATTTTAATTACATTTTTAACCCAACATTTGGGTTTGTCCATATTTGACCCAAATTTGGGTTGAAACAAGCCAGCATTTTTTAGAGTGCAGGATTGTGGGATATCAAAGGCAGCGAAGGATAGACCTAGAGTCAGCAAGTGAAGCTAACATTGAATCCGGACGTGCCTTGATGCCTTCCGACCTTGAAATGCATCCTCCGAAAGCAGCTTTTTTCAGTTTTCGGATGCAGCCATGGAGAACTGTAACTCGGCAAGAAGAGGAAGTCATCTCATGAAAGAGAAACTGACACCAAAAACACCTGTTAATACTTTAATATAAAAAAATGCTTGATTAATGTTACGGACAGGCATGGCACACTGTCAATTGAATATTTTACCACTGGCAACACATTTTTAAATGATGAAGATGTGGCTTGTCTGGCTTCATAATGCTTTCATTCACGCTAACTCAGAAACTTGCATACACAAGTTGACTTGATCATATAGCCACCATTCACATCCATATTGATAAATGTTAAATTGATCAAAAGTTTTGTGTCGAAATGCCCAGTTTTACGTTCGTTACGCAAACGAGAGCCATTATGTTTTCATGCACAGCCTATCTATCCTCCAGGTAAAGCTTTGAATTCTGCTACTTTTAAAATGTGAGACTCAACTCACTGGTGATCAAATGTACTTACCCCCAGTTTATTTTCTGCATAGAATAACAGGAACTATTGTTGATATAACATTGTGAATGAATACATGGCAGTGCATGCTAGAATAAGCAGTCCAGATTTCATTAGTGCAATGCAGTGCTCTTGAAAAAAACCATTGGAGCAGCTACACAGCAGATCAGATGTGATGAAGAGCTGAGAATGCATTGATTTTCATATCATTTATTCTCAAAAGCCTGCACGTGACATTTAGAAATGCCTCTATCCTTAGAGAGATTGAAAGATGTTGAGGATTGAGGGTTGTTTATTTCCACTCAGTATTTGTAATGCGCCTGCAGTATCAACACATTTAACATTTGTCCTCATTATCCGAGCAGTTTTCATGAATGGAAACTATTGATATAATTTCTTACAAAGGCCTTTTTTCTTTTTTCCCCCAAAATTTAAGTGGAATTGTCTTGGGATCATATACTGTCTGTAAAATGACTGATTCTTTTCCAGCTGACAGACATCTTGAAAATCAAAAGTTGAATTACATGAAGTGAAAAGCCTTGAAATTGCTATTAGGGGTCTGGATGAATCGTATTTGTTTAGTATATGAAAGCGTCAACCAGCTTTTATAGGCCTGTTTTTAAGGAAACTGAACTGTAAGCTACTGTTTTTAATGGCAAACTGAAATAATGAATGAATCTCAATGCAGCAAACATTAATCCATGCGCAGCTCAAGCTTATGAAATATTTTCTTCCTCTAGGCGTGTAATAAATTACTTCATAATTGCTTCCGGAACTTTTTTCACAATACAAAACAATAGGCATTTAAATGAAATGGCCCTCAACACTGCACTAGGTTCAGTAATCCAGCTCTTGTGAGAAGAATGTGCAAATTACTGTTCTCATTAAGGATCCTTATAACCGGTTTAATTGCTCTGAGTAATGAGTCAACACAGACTGGAAACCATGTGACATGAATCAGAACCAATAAAGATTAATATACACGTATTCAAAAATATATGTATATATTTTTTATACTGAGCTGTGGGACACTTCTTTGTTTCCCATAAATAGATTTGAAAGTAAAATACCTGGCGTCAGACTGTTTTTAGGAATGTAATAGTTGGAGAAAATATGCTTTACTGTTAATATCTATTTTCATAATCTTTTTCCATCTTAAACAGTAGATTTTCACATGCATTGTAAAAAGTAAAATTTCACTCACAAACTGTTATCAATAAAACTCACAATGATAGAGGCATGCTAATATAATATTGTTCAAGTTCATGCCTAACTGAGAAAACGAGGACAATGAGAGCTGAGTGTTTTTCTCTCTCTCTCTTTTCCTAGTGTATACTGACGTTGAAATATTAAACATCATGTTGGCAAGACATTTCTGTTTAAAGAGTGTGTGGGTTGGTGTCTCATGAGATTATTTCAGAATTCCACGTGGGCTGCCTTTAATTCCAGACTATTCCGCCAATGTATGCTTTTACTCTGGTGTGGAAGATTGTCTTACTACGGAGTCAACAGCTGAAGCAATTCTCACGTGCAGATTTGTTTAATCGCAAATGGATTGTAAGTTATCATCAGGCTGAGGTATTTTAAGGTGCACAAGGTTATTTCGATGAAAAGATCTTTATGGCACCCGCTCCTCACCTGTAAGGACACCTGAAATCATCAGTTCCTTTACAGAAGAACACAGAGAACCACATTCACCTCTTCGCCATCTTTGATAAAAACCCTTTGATTGCACGATTGACTGTAAAATAGCTATGGAAGCCCATTTCAGCCACATATAAAACAATCATGCTTTTGTAAATTGTAATTATGACATCAAAATTTACAATTATGAAAAGTCATAATTATGACATCAAAATTCCAATATTATGAAATCGAAATTATGAGATAAAAATGGGAAATTTTGACAGAAAGTAAATTAGAATTTTTTTTGATCTCATAGTGACAACTTCATAATATCATAATTGTCATAATTTTATCATAATTATGACCTTTATGTTTAGAATTTTGACCTTTTTCACAATTATGACTGAGTATGTCATAATTATAGTTAAACTTTTTATCTCATGACTTAGATGGCTATGTAAAAATTACATTATGTCATCATTTCTGATTTAGTTATAACTTATATCACCATTTATATTTTTTGTCATCATTTTGACTTTTTATCTCATAATTATGACTTAGTGTGTCATAATTACAGTGTCATAATTGTGATTTTAGCTCATAATTATGACTTAGTAGGCTGTCATAATTTTGATTTGTATGTCAGAATTATGACACACAATTTAAAAAAATTCTAAATTATGACATCATTTAATCTCCTAATGATGACTTCATAATATCATAATTTCCTCATAATTATGACCTTTATGTCATAATAAAGAGTTAGTATGGCATAATTTTGACTTTTTATGTTATAACTTTTTTATTTCAAAATCACAGTATGTCATAATTATGACTTGTGTCATAATTTCAACTTTTTATCTCATAATTATGAATTAATAGGCTATGTCATTTTATTTATATAGTGCTTTTCAAGAACCCAAGGAGACTTTACATTACTTGTAATGTCAGAATTATGAAATAAAAAGTCTAAATTATGACTTAATATGTCCCAATTATGACTTTTCATTTCATAATGATTTACCAAAGGATTAGGCTATAGGAAATGGACTTCCATAAATAGCAGTTCAAGCTATTTGTTGACCTACCGGTATCTATACCACAAGTAGGTGTTTGAAATGCATTGGGAAGCAATGCTGCCTCAGGCACTTGTTGATCAATATGTTTTCCAATGTTTTTATCCTTACAATATGTTTCCCTGTAATCAAGGACACAGTTACAGCCTTGTTTGGAAGTCCACACTATTTTTACAATCTTGTTCAAGCTATGAAAATCTCAACAAATCACTTATAAAGATATAAAGATAAAGATGTTCGTGAGCAATCTGCATGTCACGTGTATACGAGCGCTCTGTGTATTACGGTAGACAGCCCTGAGCCGATACTGTGTATATGCGACATTACGGTAAATTTATAGATCCGTCGGAGTCTTGGTTGTTTGCAAACCCAAAGAGCACTGCAATGTAAATTTATCAAGAGAATAATCGGACCGCATACCGAAAATAGCGCTGCAGAAACGCAGAAGACCTCCTTCTTTCAACTAAACTGGTGAGAAATATATTAATTTTGTTATTTTATTACAGGTTAAACATCTTTGTGCGGACGGTACATCTATCCATCTCACATAGTTATACACAGGAGTTCTGGCTATTCTCTTTGATTTATAACCGAGCAAACATATTAGAGAAACGCACGCGGTGTCGCAGGAATGACAAAAAGTAGTGCGTTTTCTTCCTAGATGAAGTTAATTTTAATTCACTCTTGAACAGACCACGCTCAACATGTGTTTTATAAAGTGTATGGAGTACACAAACAGCTTGGAGAACTGAAGGCATGCGCGCGCGCCCGAGCACGCGACAACTTACTACTGCACAAAACGGACAATTTTGACAGTTATGAACGTTTCCTTAAGAAGCACCTCCTTTAAAACGCAAGATTGGATTGTCAAGACTTGTGTTGTGTAATATCACACTTTCTGAGTAGCCTGAAACTCATTTCTGTGTTTAATAATTGTCACCAACCGGTGCGTCTCTGGACGTTGGTAAGAGATTCCCTCAGCCAGTAATGCGCACAGGTTTGTCTATCTGTTATTTGTCTTTAGTTTCGGTCATTCCGCTGAATGGGTCTTGTTTTTATGCTAAAAAAGTGTTTTAAAGTAAATGGTAAAGATTTGAGGAAATCGCTGCCATCTCAAACTAGGCTATAAATGTTATCTAAACATAGCACAGATATGCTTTTTTTTCCTTTACAAATAATTGATTTTTAATAGGCTAATAATCATGTTATCCTTTAATTTCATAAATTTGTTATGAAGTTGACAGTTGATGGTAACAGTGTTTGTTATGAATTATATACTATATAAATATAAAACAATTATGATGTGCATAATATCTATTAAAGCAAAGAGAAGTTGAAAACAGGTCAAAAAGACATCCTCAATTACTGTGGGGTTTTTTATATTTGAAGAAAAATGCCTATAATAACACAAATACGAGGGTCACAAATGGCATTTTTTGGAATGACAGCTATTGCAGTGTTTGATTTATTCCACATACGTTCTGTAAGTCATCTTTAATTGTACCCAAAAGGTTTTGTTTTTAACTGCATGTGCATACAATGCTTGTTTATCTGTTGATGATTACTGGCCAACAGAACATGATATTATGTAAAAAGTCTAGACATGCTTTTAAAAGATAAATGAGTCTTTTTTAAAAGTCTGCTGCACTGTATACTCCCGGGAATGCTTTTAATCCACTGTCTTTGCACAGATTTTGAGCAAAGCAGGAGCTGGATTTTAAACTGTAATAATATAAAAAAGCCTTTGCACACTCATGGCATTTCTATGTAAGAAGCTTTTGGAAAAGAGCCGCACAGTTGTGTCAACAAAGACATTGAACCCTTTTCTCCTCTCACACTACCAGCATCTGAGCTTTGTTATGCTTTCAAGTGTTTACTATGAGTAGTCTTTCTGCTCGCAATCATGTTCTTGGCATTGTAAATGATTTCTTGGAAGTCTCCTCCGCTCCCTGTCTGATGTGTTGCTCTGCTTAAGGTCAGAGAGTAATTGTTGCTTACAGTCTTAGTAAAACGCCAAGTACAAGGACAGGTGCAAGGAAATGTTTTGGTAACGTCTGGCTGTTTTATGTCCTTGTTTCCTGTCATATTCACACCAGCCCTTTTCCCCACCATTTGTTTCGGTGTGGTTTGTCACGTAACAGCTCAACTCAAATAACCATCATGGTCACCTATAGGCTTCGAGGTGATTCCTCAAGCAGCTGATTTATGAGAAAAACAACACCCGCTGCCATCCAAAATCCATAGCACTTTTTAAGCTGCTGCCGTTTTTGATCATAACGCACAATACAGCTGTTGTAGTCGTTTGGGTTTTCCTGGTCTTTAATCTGGAGACAGGTGTGGGCGGTGAATGTGTGGGAATTTATTACTCAAAGGAGGAAGAAACGGTATCCCGTTCTTCCCGATTCTGTTACCATGGTAACACAAGGAAGCAGGGGTTATACATTTTACATAAAGTGCAGATACTGATAATTTGCTGTGTTTAAAAAGGGGGCTTGAAAGAGCACATATGTACTCTGGACCAGAATTGCTTTTTGTCCATTTCAGATGTCTCATGTGAACAGAATGTGTAGTTATGCCTCTACAGTTGAAATATGGATTTATAAAACTTGTTGTGTGCCAAGTTAAGTCTAAGATTAATTATGGTGGGCTGCATGAAATATCTTCATAATAGATGACATTTCTGGGTGGCAATGATATGAAGTGACCTGTAAAAGGAGTCATTATTCATTAGGCTATTTCGATGACGCTGGGAAGTGCACCTCAACTCAATATGATCTCTTTGTTTTACTAATCAAACCGAAAGTGATGATGATTTAATGTCACTGCAAAGAGGCGAACCAGTCTGTTGCTAGTCCTCGAGAGCACAGCACTCTGGGTAAGACAGGCAGATGGTGACCTGCTTTCTGTCCGGTCTTATTCTATCACTGGGTTGATTTATCAAGCACTGTCCTGTGAAACTGTGACGGCACCATATTTTCAGATACTCGGACCAAAGAATCTTCAATTGCTGTATGATCCTATGGTGATGGACAGTTTGGTAGAAAATACTGCAGTGAAAAAGGTGATGTATTATTGCTGATGTTAATAGAGTTGAATGTCTGATTGGGACAAAGTTGTTTATTCTCTAATAACGTGTGTCTCTTTAGTAGACTGTGCAGCATGTACAATATCTTAGTGTGCGCAACAGGCCTTAGAATGTGATATGATTCATTGTAGTCGACACAATACTTGAAAATACTTTTCCTCTTGCCCTACAGGAATCGGTTTGCGATTCCCAATATTTATGCCTTTGCATTTACATTTTTCATGTAATTTCTTAGACAGTATCAACACAGGCTTATTGTAAATACTTAAAACGTGCAAAAACGTACCTATACATTTCAGTTTCCAGCGGAAATGAACACTAGAGGCATTAAAAGCACCAACAACTTTTATTCCCTTTTACACAAATTATGATAACCGTGATGAGATTATTGATTAATAAAGTTTATTTTTGCACGGTTGCTCGCACAATACTATGTTATGACCTCAAAACACTTTTACCGTAGTGCATAATTTTTAAACTAATACATTTTGACGTTTGAATTACATAACCAGCTCCTTATATATTTCTTTTTGGACTTGGTAAATTTGCTTGGTAGCTCACCTGGTATGCAGAGAGCTCAGGTACAAGTCTCACGAAACACGAGAGTCTCGTCACTTGATAAAAGAGCTCAAAGTGAACTAAAACAGCGTTAAATATCCATTGTAATAAGAGTCATGTTGAACTGTTATAAAGAAAATGGAAGACTGTATTTAGCGCCAGTCACTGTTTAAACTACAGTTAAACATGCTACAAGGAACGCAATACCATTTTGCAAAAATGTACACACAGGCACATTTTTTTATTACACTGGGCAGTTTAATAAACCTGCATCGGCAATGTAGAAAAAAAATTATATCGGTTATAACTCCTCTTGAGGACGTGCCACCAAGAGAAGCGTGATATATTGGTTTCATATCAGTTATTGGCCAAACTAATGCTTTTACGTTTTTGGGTATTATCCCATATTAGAGATATATCGGCAGATATTTGATTCTTTATTTAATTTATTTAATTGGATATTTGTCCTATTAAGTTAATCCTTAGTAGCTGGTTATGTACATTATAATGTTGGGATGCCTAAAACTTTATTTTTTTCATTTTTATAATCAATATAGTATAACATTTTAAATCGACCATATAGTTAAAATAATTATCAATATTGGCCTGAATATTATTATCGGTACATCATTTCCTACATGCACACAGACCCATGTCCAATACTTGGTCTTGGTGGCCATGAACATGAAAGCTACAAATATGGTCTTTTTTGTTGTTGAAAGATTAAAAGCTTGTGTCTTGTTGTAACTGTTGTATTTCAGAAACCTCTTTCTGAAAAGAATTTTGAACACTGACATGTACAGCACTAAAGGTGGTGACTAATATCTTTAATAAAAACATAGGCATGTGTTTTTATATCAAGCATCTGTCACAAAGTGAAGTGTTCTGAGAAAAGGTTACTGTGTTCTTCAGATTGATTGGTCCCTCAGAGTGAGGATCTAGTTGAGCTTCTAGATTAATTTCCTCCAACACTGTTATGTCAGCAGGGCACCGCTGTGCCACAGAATGAACAGATGTCCTCTCCTGGATTTCTCACAGATTGAATTACTACGCCTAGGCAGCCCAGGCTTTTAGAGACTGCATTGTTGCAAGGCTGAAAACAATCCCTTTGATTTTAGCCAAGGTTTTAATATGGTTAAAGCTAGAAGAGAAGAATGTTACACATTTTGGGGCTAAATATTTCTAAACAGGCAAATTAGTAGGCCTATCTGTCAAAAGCATCTAAGACCCTGAAGCTCATGCTTGGGCTTATCAGGTTTCAGAGGGTGTCGTTTGGGATTTAATTCATTGCATGGTTTGATTTGAGTTGTTCTGACTTGAATTCTACACAACCTGCTTTTGTTTGGCATGATGTAGACAAGCTGACATCTGTGTGTAGAGGAATATTCCGAAAACAAATTGAGCTCTGTCAATAGCATGTCAATTGCCTCAGGAAATGATTTCAAACTCATTGAAAAGACAGAGAGTGAAAGTCTATGTGGTGAATATCATGTACCGCAAAGTTATAGAGTTGTAAAGTTGAATTAACCTTCCTTTAAGTAGGAATGCATAACATATTAAATCCATATAAGTTATTATTGGCCGATACTAGCGTATTTTTTTATCAGTGTCAGTTGATGCAAGGCCATGTTGTATATTTAATTGTGCATGCTCATTTTTCCTATTTTAACATTTACTTTTACCGCCACGTTCCAACACTCACTTAAAGTTAATCTTTAAGATCACTAAACATTATTGACACTGTTAAATGTACATATTTCATACTACCTTATAAAGCTGTGATGCCTAAATTGATTTGTATCTTTTAAAATGATTGATTTCAGTTTTTAGTGTTTTATTTTGTAATTTATTTAGACAAAAGTTTAATATCAGCGCCTTGTTTTGGTTATCAAAATAATTATATTACAATTTTGTTTACTTTGGTGCCTCGCTAAGGACTTTCATTTTAAGGACTGTTTTAATTATATATATATAAAAAAATCTATTGATTTCTGAAGTTTTTTTAATGTAATGTCTATTCAGTGATTTACACATCTATAATGTTTTAAGTTATCTTTATTGATTAATCATGCTTAGTTTGATTGATTTATCACCATATGGTGTAATTAACTGGATTGAAATTTTCAATAAATGAACAGTCCCTCCTTACAGTATGTATCCCACTCTGTTCAATAATCACACTCTTTTGCCCGGTTTCACATATAAGGCTTAAACTATTCCCAGAATAAAATACATGTTTGAGCTGTCTTTACTAAAAGCAACTTGCACTGACATCTTATATGTCAGTGTCATTGTTTTGTCTCAAGATGCAAACCAGTAATGTTTTTTTAAGGTACGTTTACAAAATCTGCTTAAGTGTCCTAGTTTAACTAAGGCCTAGTCCTGGCTTATTCTAAGCCTTGTCTGTGAAACCAGGCCTTAGATTTCTAAGTTAAGCTCTGTGCACTTCAAAGGCTCTGTGACTGCTCTCTATTGTTCTATTTTGCAGACTATACGAAATGAAAGCAGGTTAGTTTACTGACTGTGTTTATGCAACACATTGCAGCACATGACCTTCTTAAATTAGAAAGGGTAGACAGAGTTGCTTTCCCATACTCTCAGAGATGGTCATGCTGTCTTAACTGACGTTCTTCTCATTTTTAGCTCTGGCTCAGCTATGGTTTATTGTCATTACTGGTGAGAATGATCGTGTTCTTTCTAACACTACCCAGTGGACCTTTCTCACTTGTGTGAGACAAACGGCGACCAATAAGAAAAGCACTACGGGGCCCGGGGACATACATACTGATATAATTTCTCAGAGTGATTTCTTTGTGAAATGATCTTGCCAAAAGGTCTGTTTAGCTGGTGCCAGTTCAGTTCTCTGCAATCTTTTCAAGGACTTAGCATGCAGTTTTTGATGGTGATGCAGGTCAACACAGATTAAGCCTTTTTTGTGTCTCTTAAGGTTTGGAAGTACATTGTGATCTTATGCTTCTGATCAAATTTAAGGCTGATGACGTGCCATACACTACACGATATGTGTTCTAAAATCGGCTCCAAATATCAAACGTGGTTTGATATCCTCTGACTGGATGGAATCAATCAGTCTGTGCCAATCATACACTACGTAATTATCAGTGAAATCTGTCAGCTCCGACCGCCCAAAATCTGCAGACTGGCGTAGACTTTCATATTGTTGACTCTGCTAGATTGTATATCAGGATAAAAGTCATGTAGACTATATTCCAGCCTTTAGATGTACTTCAGATGTTTTCTTTCCGCAGTGGAATATTGCTGTAGTAATTCCACTTTACAAAAGTTCTTTAATCCATGCTTGGAGTGGAAACATAGTTATTTTACTTTAATTTTACTTAAGATTACGAGCCAGAGCAGCAGTCAAACAATAGCATTCCTTTGCTTGATAAAATATATATATTTTTTACCTCCGTGTTCTTCTGGATTGTTGAACAGTCGAGTTTAGTTCATTACTGCAGTTGTCTGCTCTAAGCTGTGCACGGTTTCAGTGTTTGAACTGAGGGACACCCCATAAGGCCCAAAAAAGTTCCCTGTGGTTTTTCATTAACTAGAATACTTTTTTTGTTGTTGTTGTTAAATTACCGCGCTGACACAAAGGGACATTGTCCATTACTTTTACCAATTTCATAAGGCGCTAATCCAAATAAGAATTTTGTTTATCTTAGAACCGGACAGTCACTAGTTTATAATAATTTTAAATTTTGATATGCAAGTAGTCTTTGTTTATCTTACGCAGGGGTGTCCAATCCTGCTCCTGAGGGCCACTGTCCTGCAGAGTTTAGCTCCAACACAACCCAAATAAACACACCTGATCAGCTAATCAAGGGCTGTGTACGAAACCGCACCCTATAGACTTTCACTATTCCTTACATTACTCCACTAATATAGTCCACTTGAGGGAGTGAATGAAAACGAGTGAGTAAATTTGGACACTGTCTTATGCAATGTTAACTCACTATCAGACAGTGCTAATTAACCATTTTATAATTGGGTGATTCTATTCACAGACTGATCTCATGAAATGGCGTATGTATGACTCGCCAATTCGTATTTCCATTTTTGGCGTGCTATCAACACGCATAATCGCTTTTCAGCGTGTTTATCAACGCCGTTGACTTAACGTTATATTACTGTATATATAAATATATGACCTACCCCAACCCCGTCCCTAAACCTACCCGTCACTGGGGTTAATACTATTTATGAGTCTTCCCCTACCATCGTAGGAAAAAAAATATCGCTCCACAGATGAAGATATGAATTTTGCTTCGTTTCGCACGGACATTTAACGGCGTAGACATACACGCGGAATCACTCGGACGTTTAACGGTGTAGACATACACGCAAAAGATGACGGTTCGTTTCGGCGTGGACATACACGCGGATAGCTCAAAATGCGTATAGATAACACGCCACTCGACTTGAAAGTGGCGTGTATGTTTACGCAAAGTTATGATGTCATGTTGCTATTCAAGAGTTGTAATGATATTTCATAATATTACTATCTTTACTGTCTTTTAATCTTTACTGTATTTTTGATCAAATAATTGGTGCCTTGATGAGCATAAGAGACTTCTTTCAAAAACATATAGTACCGACCCCAAACTTTTGAATGGTATTGTACTTTTTTGATGCACATTCTTGGTCTTATTGTGGCTGATTCATTTGTATATTTTATACAAATTAAAAAGTCTTTAAGACATCTTTAATGAAAATGTAACTTGCTCTTCCTCTGAAATAACTTGCCTTTTCAACTGAAGTCACTTACACAGACTATAAACTAATAGTTGTTTTAGCAAACTTGTGTTTGGTCTGGCACAATTATTGTATTTAATGCCCAGATTTCACAATCCAAACAAATCCCAATGGATATTGGATTGGATTGACTTTAAGGAGAACCAGTCGGCAGCCCACACATAATCTGTGCTGATAATGAGGGAAAATTGCTTCCAAATTTCGTGAAATAAATTTAAATATAGTAAAATAAGAAAGTTTCTGGAAAATGCAGTTGCAACATAAAAAGTTCTGAGGACATTTTCAAAGCTTTCTGAGAATTTCTGTGGGCTCTGATTCCATGCGGGAAATTGATCAGCAGTGTGAAGCTTATCTGGTCTTTTGAGCACGACTGGAAAATATTCTGCTAAATTCATCATAACTTTTGATGGTGGTGTAAGGGTTTGGTATATGCCCTGCTCATGAATGGTGGCGTACAGTCAGAACCTTATAAAAGAACCATTAATGGTGACGTGCGAGCCTTGGGCAAAACTGACAGTGTTTCAAACAGAAGCACTGTTTTGACGCAACTAAGGCGTTGTAGCAGCAATGAATGTACATTCAGTTGAACATTGTGTGGTATGTCTGCCCGTGTCATGTTTCATTGGCAGTGTGAACACACATCTCTTTCACATTTGTTTCAATGGTGGTGTATGGCTGTATTTCATTGCTGAACTTGTTGCATGGCAGTGTTTGAGGGTGTGGTGATGGAAGATAGACAAAGAAGTACAGTAAATCTTAGCTGGTCTCCTAGTTAATGTTTTATCTTTCGCATCTGTTCACACCAGTGCTCTCGCTTGAATCCCTCTATTTATGAGCTTCTAATTGGGCTTGAAGATGGATATAGCGAATGGGATTTCAGTGTAGATTACTGCATAGACATCTCACACTGATTTTCCATGTTCATTTTGAAGGTTCAGACATTTTTTTTGGCCTTTTAAAACATGATTTATACATTAAGAAATGAACTTTGAAGACTTTGAGAAAATACGAGAGATATTTAATCTAGATTTAAACTGGGAGAGAGAGTCTGAGCCTCGACATTATCGGGAAGGCTATTCCAGAGTGTAGGAGCCAAATGTGAAACACACTCCCTTCTTTAGTGGACTTAGATCTCCACCAAAAGCCCAGAGTTTTGTGATCTTAAAGAGTGTGATGGATTGTAGGGTGATAGAAGATCGGTTAAATACACACAGAAGCTAAACCGTTTAGGGACTTATAGGTCAGTAGCAATACTTTGTAATTGACACGGAACTTAATAGGTTACCAGTGTAGGGATGATAAAATTGGTGTTATGATCATATTTTCTTGACCTAGTCAGAACTCTAGCAGCTGCATTTTGGAGCAATCGTAGCTTGTTTACTGATGATGCAGTAATGCATAACAGTAAAAGTCCAGAGTTCATGAATGCATTAACTAGCTTTTCTGCATCAGAGACAGATAGCATGTTCCGTAACTTAGCAATGTTTCTGAGGTGGAAGAAGGCTGCTTTTGCAACATACAAAATATGATTTTTGAAAGACAAGTTGATGTCTAATACAAGTTAACACTCAGGTTTTAACTGTAGAGGATTAAGTAACCGTACATCCTTCTAGATGCATGTTGTATTTTATTACATGGCTCTGTGGAATACTTGATTCTGATTGGTCAATCGCGCCATGTTATTCCCAGATAACAACCGCTCAAAACAGATAACGCAGGTTAATCCGGATGACTCAGCAGCGCTATACACTCGCTAGGAATGTTTTTTCTTCATGGAAGTTTTGCATTTGGTGAGCTATAAATTATTAATAGTCGAATCAATATTTTGTGTACACTTATATAATTATGCCATCCAGACTCTTGTTTCATACAAACGCAGCTGCCATTTTGTGACTATTGTTTTGTACACTGTTGGATTTTAATATACAAACAGGTACGATTTTAAAGCAGTTTAATCTGAAATCAATATCTCTTATCTCCATAATTATTTATGTGGTGAATTGCTGTGTAATAAGTGGTATGACTGCATAGTGCACACCGTATCCCTTAAATGTCCGTCTAGTTTGAACTTGCTGCGCTGCAATGGCTCTCTCCGCAGAAGCTTTGGGTTTAAAAAGCAAATAAAATATTTCACCTCAGATCAATATTTTGGCAAGTAGCCGTGTAATAACGGGATAATGTACATCCAACCGGTTTTTCTGTCAAAATAACCCCCTACAGGCTGACGGAAGACCCCTCCGCTTCGAGCGTTCGTTTATTTTGAGAGAACAACCGGCTGGATGTAAATTATCCCTTACAAGAGATTATGTGTACAGGTTTTTGGTCTAATAAGTAATACATCAGTCTTATCCGAATTTAATAGAAGAAAATTACAGGTCATCCAGTATTTTATATCTTTAACACACTCTGTCAACTTAGATACTTTAGAGAATTCATCTGGACGTGATGAAATGTATAACTGAATATCATCAGCATAACAGAAACTAATTCCATGTTTTCTAATAGTATTACCAAGGAAAATTGTATGTATATTGAAAATAGCAGAGGGCCTGTTGTCAAACGCTCATTGGCTCTCGCCTGCTTCTCCACAGATTGCAAAACACAACTGCTTTTAACATTGATAATAATACGAAATGTTTGCTGAGCACCAAATCAACATATTTGAAAAATATTTCTTTAGAATAATGTGACACTAAAGACTGAAGTAATGGCTGCTGAAAATTCAGCTTTGGCATCACAGAAATAAATAAATAATATTTCACAATATTACTATTTTCACTATTTTGGAACAAATAAATGCAGCCTTGGTGAGCACAGGAGACCTTTCAATAACAAAAAAATCTTACTGATCCCAGACTTTTGGTAGCGTACCTGCAGGTCATGGTCAAAGGGGATGTTCAGTGTGTCACAGATTTCCGTTTCATCCCCCGTAAGCAGTGAGGAATGTAGGCTATGCAGCCGGCTTCCTCTCCTGCACACATTACACATTACACTGCATGCTTGTGTTCTATATGACGTAATACAGTGGCCTTAATTCACTCTGTTTACAGTCTGTTATTTTGAGTTTGCTTGCAGAGAGGCCTGGAGTGGGCGGAGGAAGTTTTCTGTCCTTTGTTTATTTTCTTATTTTCTTTATTTTAATTCAAGGCCAAACATGATGTGCTTATCTGACTAATCTGGTTATCTCAGTTGGTTGAACATAACAAAAATTTAACAAAAATGTAATCACAAAGCAGACTGACATCTCCTCCAGTTGCTGATATTCCTGTACAGTGCAGTGTGAGTCTGAAGTGATAGTTTACTCAAAGACGTTCGAGAATTGTTATTCAGCTCATGGCATGCCATACAAACGTTTATAGTAAAAAAAAAAAAAAAAACATCTCCATCAATATTCCAAGTCTTTTGAATCCACATGAATAGCCTGAGGAGCAGACTGAAATTGTTATTCACTGAAAAGCTGCACTGAAAGATACTTCAAAAATGTACTGTTTACTTTTGTTTTCATGAGGCATGAACCATATAAGTTAGACATGACGGTGTGTAAATAATAACAGACTTTAATTTGGGGGTAAACTAATCTCTGAAAAGTTATCTCAAACCTGCTGATGTAGTTATTAGGATTTTCCAATATTTTATTGCTAAAGGATTCAAAATTTTCTCGTTAAATTTGTTGACAAGATTAAAAAGATTACATTTAATCTCAACCTCTAATACAGTGGGGCCAAAAAGTATTTAGTCAGCCACTAATTGTGCAAGTTCTCCTACTTAGAATGATGAGAGAGGTCTGTAATTTTCATCATAGTACACTTCAACTATGAGAGACAAAATGAGAAAAAAAAAATCCAGGAAATCACATTGTAGGATTTTTAAAGAATTTATTTGTAAATTATGGTGGAAAATAAGTATTTGGTCAATAACAAAAGTTCAACTCAATACTTTGTAACATAACCTTTGTTGGCAATGACAGAGGTCAAACGTTTCCTGTAAGTCTTCACCAGGTTTGCACACACTGTAGCTGGTATTTTGGCCCATTCCTCCATGCAGATCTCCTCTAGAGCAGTGATGTTTCGGGGCTTTCGCTGGGCAACACGGACTTTCAACTCCCTCCACAAATTTTCTATGGGGTTGAGGTCTGGAGACTGGCTAGGCCACTCTAGGACCTTGAAATGCTTTTTACGAAGCCACTCCTTCGTTGCCCGGGCGGTGTGTTTGGGATCATTGTCATGCTGGAAGACCCAGCCACGTTTCATCTTCAAGGCTCTCACTGATGGAAGGAGATTTTGGCTTAAAATCTCACGATACATGGCCCCGTTCATTCTTCCCTTTACACGGATCAGTTTTCCTGTCCCCTTTGCAGAAAAACAGCCCCAAAGCATGAGGTTTCCTCCCCCATGCTTCACAGTAGGTATGGTGTTCTTGGGATGCAACTCTGCATTCTTCTTCCTCCAAACACGACGAGTTGAGTTTTTACCAAAAAGTTCTATTTTGGTTTCATCTGACCACATGATATTCTCCCAATCCTCTTCTGGATCATCCATATGCTCTCTAGCAAACTTCAGACGGGCCTGGACATGTACTGGCTTAAGCAGGGGGACACGCCTGGCACTGCAGGATTTGAGTCCCTCTCGGCGTAGTGTGTTACTTATGGTAGACTTTGTTACTTTGGTCCCAGCTCTCTGCAGGTCATTCATCAGGTCCCTCCGTGTAGTTCTGGGATTTTTGCTCACCGTTCTCATGATCATTTTGACTCCACAGGATGAGATCTTGCGTGGAGCCCCAGATCGAGGGAGATTATCAATGGTCTTGTATGTCTTCCATTTTCTTACAATTGCTCCCACAGTTGATTTTTTTCACACCAACCCGCTTGCCTATTGTAGATTCACTCTTCCCAGCCTGGTGCAGGTCTACAATTTTCTTCCTGGTGTCCTTCGACAGCTCTTTGGTCTTGGCCATGGTTGAGTTTGGAGTGTGACTGTTTGAGGCTGTGGACAGGTGTCTTTTATACAAATAACGGGTTCAAACAGGTGCCATTAATACAGGTAACGAGTGGAGGACAAAAGAGCTTCTTAAAGAAGAAGTTACAGGTCTGTGAGAGCCAGAAATCTTGCTGGTTTGTGGGTGACCAAATACTTATTTTCCACCATAATTTACAAATAAATTCTTTAAAAATCCTACAATGTGATTTCCTGGATTTTTTTTTCTCATTTTGTCTCTCATAGTTGAAGTGTACCTATGATGAAAATTACAGACCTCTCTCATCATTCTAAGTAGGAGAACTTGCACAATCAGTGGCTGACTAAATACTTTTTGGCCCCACTGTATATGATGTGTAACGCTGTTAAATGAAGTCAACATGAAATCAAAATTGACTTCTTGTTTTTATGGAGTATTTATCAATGATTTATTAGTGTACTTCTTGTGTCCTCCTAATAATCTTTGACAATCTTTCCACAATCTTTCTATGATCCAATCAATTCCCAAATGGACAAATACCAACAAAGTTCCGTCCTACATTTTTTTTTTTCTTGTTCAATAAGTTGGATACACATCACAATATTGAAGAAAAGTCAGTCGCAATTTGTGGTTCATGCTGACTTTACAAATGAATTGATTCCTCATCACATAATGTGATCTTGAAAATGGTAATGGCTACAAATAAAAACAAGCCGTTACAAGTAAATGTTATTGAATTATTTCCATGGGGGCAGATGCAATATTACATGACTTGCTGCTTAATTGACCTTTTAGACCATTTTTTTTATTCCTTGTCCTATTTGGCACCTGTTCCTCAGTGAAACATATCCAAATAATTTTGAGAGAAATTAAGACAAATATATGTAAATAAATGCAAGTGTATGGCAACAACCCGGCCACCGGCTGACTGAGTGATGGAAATCCATGATCCAGTTACATAATGCAGGTTTGAATCCTGCTAAATAACCTCTCGAAGTAGACCTCTATTATGGTGATGTACTCTGTCAAGAGATGAAGCAAGACTGACAGGCATGGAGAGCGAGAGAGTCGAATTAGAAGGAACACTGACTGAAGACAACGTCGATGTGCTGATAAGAGCTGTCATTGAAAATCCCATTTCTAACCTCTTATAAAGCTGTTTCAGATGAAAGTCGAGTTTCATTCTCGCATATTATCCTTTCCTGCTTAACCCTTTGCAGTACATCTTCTACTAGCCGCCTTTGGCCATAAAGCCTTGTTGTTGAGGATGAATGGGTATTAGAAAGCACTCAAGCATCGGTATTAGAAAGCACATCAAGCGTTCAGCATCCCCTCGAGAAAACGGCTTTGTATGATTTTTCTTTTAAGCAAATTGAAGCACTGTAATAGCCTTCAGGAAAGTTCACTTCCATCAATATAATTTTGTACAAAAAGAGTATATTTGTGTCAGGAGGCGTTGATTTAATCTGTCCTGGTAGAAATTCTCATTCATAGATCCAGATTCAATTGAAGCCATTCTTCTTAATGTGCTGTTTATTGCCTTTTCTAAAAATAACGAAAGGTGCGTCATGGGAGGAAGAACGCTCACTGACTGATTAACAAATCAGCAAATGGAAAAACTCCTAAATTAGATTGTCATGAAATGTACTGAAAACATTTGCGCGGCTTGTACACATTTTGCCCTAAAAACACAATTTTATTAGGGGGATATGGATTGGAAGATGTTATTGTCAACCATTATAAAGCACCATAAATTAAATGCTCTTATGATTGAAACTGTGTTTAACTGTTTTTAATGGCCACCTTGAAGATGTAATAAACCTTTAGTTTTCGCTGAAAGAATACTCACATTAGTCCATTTCCTACACACACACACACACACTACACACACACATTTAATTTCAGGTAAAGGAAATAACGACAGATTATAAGGAAAACTGACTTCTTTGTTAAATAAAACTGACAGGACGCTGAGTATTTAAAGCCTTGACTATAATGGTATATAGTACATACAATATAGATTAATATGTTAATATATGTTAATAAATAACAGTATACAGTATATTGTTTTGAGGATATACATAATATGCACAAACCTCTACTGTCTAACAGTAATTTGTATGGATTTTCAACACTTACAGGTTTTCCTTTTTAGTTTATTATTGTGAATACACCAAACAAATCCTTGGTGGCGATTCTTAAGACAACTGTGAAAAACACTTGTTTTCACCTCCATGCCGAGGGACATTGTGTGTGTGTGTGTGTGTGTGTGTGTGGGATAAAGGGTAAGTGAAGAAGAAAGGGAATGAGAGTGCAATAGAGAGTGTTATTCTTTGGTTGTTGTTTATATTATATTGTAGTGCTTAGGACAATGCTGAAATGATAGTTTTGTCAATTCTAAACTTTAGAATAGGTTCAGTGTACTTAAAGGTGCTCTAAGCAATGTCACACGTTTTTTAGGCCAAAACTTTTTTTGCCACATACAGCAAACATCTCCTCACTATCCGCTGGCTGCCTGTCCCCTGAACACACTGTAAAGAAACGCGGTCTCTGTAGACAGCCCAGGCTCCACAAACGGCAACAAAAACAAACTGGGCTAACCCGCTCCACGAAACATAACAAACTGTTCCAGTCAATGACCGACAAGAAGGGTTTGGGGGTTAGTGTGCGGATGAGGAGGAGGTAGGGTCTAGCTAGCCTCCGTTTTGTTTGACAATACTTTAAACGTCAACAAGAAGTGAAGTCACCCGACATCGCTTAGAGCACCTTTAAGTCACACGCATTGTGTCCCAATCAGAATGAGTTAATTTACAAAGTGTGAATCCATTAAAGGGTTAGGTTACCCAAAAATGAAAATTCAGCCAAACACAATCGGAGTTAAATTAAAAAATATCCTGGCTCTTCCAAGCTTTATAATGGGAGCGAATGGTACTTTAGATTTTGAAGCCCCAAAAAAGCGCATCCATCATAAAAGTAATCCATACGTCGGGGTTAATAAAGGCCTTCTGAAGCAAAGTGAAGAAAAATATCCATAATTATAACTTTATGAACTATAATCACTGGCTTCCGGTAACGGCCGTACACGAGTTGAGTTCCGGCAGAAGAGTGACCTCTGACCCGACGCATGATGTAGCAGTGTAAGCTTAGGTGAGAGTAGACACCTCTCGCGGTTCAAACTAATAGGGCTGGACTACTTTCCCATCAAGTATATACTTTTAATAGAAGTATGTGAATTAGGAGACAGCCAGACACTCTTTTAGAGATCATATGCTTGTGCTAAATTTGATAGAAGTCCATGCATTCATTACCATTCAAATTGTCTTTTAAATGTCTTTTTAAATCTAGGGATGCAGTTGAAACACTTTGCCATTTGAATCATTTATAGTTGAATCTGTATGCTGTTAGAACATTTGTGTACAATGTGTATGGTAGACAGAATGCATGCATAATGTTGTAGTATGCTGTACAGTAAAACGTCATAAAATACAGAACACATTCACTCTTTGCAAAGCCACAGAAAGTCAACATGAATTGCTGTTTGCAACCCATTTTACTTTTGTAATATGACATTTCTGAGTGGATAGAGAAAAGAAATGAAAAAGGAAGGGAATTGTTTGGATTGTAAAAAGTAGGTTTTATATATCAGAAAGGAGCCTGGCTAAATGCCCGTTTGCTAAAACACAGCCTAAATAGCTATTTGGCTATTGGTTAACGTTGTCCATTATCCATGAAACATTTACAGATGAAGAAGCAGAAACTTGCATAAAGGAAATAAAATGTTCATTTTGATTTCATGTTGAGTGTCCGAATTAATTTGGAAAGTTAAGTGTACATACTTTTTGTCACCTTAAAGCTGAAGTCGGCAAGTCTGGCAGATTGAGTGGACTTAGGCAAAATTTTGAATGTTTACAACTCTCATGCCCCACCCCACTATCAACGAATACCCTCCCACCGAGTTCGTGCTCGTCAGTGCGTGTGCACCAGATTTTCAGTGAACGTGCCAGTCTCATCAGCATCCATCAACACCATGGAGTACTTGGAGGTATGCTGCCCTGGCTAATCTACCGATAGATTGCAATTGCTAACGTCATTTATACTCTAAATGAGCTTACTTGATTTGTTAGTGTTTTGAAAGCGAGATACATCCGCCATCACTCTTCGTTACTGCGTGAACTTCAGGCGTGTGCATGTGATTGTAACGTGCGCGAGGGGTGGCGTGTGCCCGATCTGTGATTGACAGTCACATCTCACACCCCCCTGCGCTGATTGGACCCGATGATCCGGGAGCTGTGGATTTTTGCAAAACAAATAACGCTCCAGGTGGAGTTAGAAGCTCGGTTTTTTTTCTAAAACCACTTTATTTATGTTGTTCTGTCGGATTATAGTGTCGATTTCACTGAATATGATCAAAAAAATGTTGCCGACGGCAGCTTTAACCAAGCTCTTACCTAAAATTCAGTAATGATTGTCTTTCTAAACTGGCTCTGCGAGCTATTGGTGACAGCAGACGGCGCTGGCAGAATTGTGAAGGGTTTTTGATCAGTTGCTTGACGTGGAGCTTCTTTGTGGAGCTTCACACACCTCACCAATTCAAAAGCATGACTCATAAAGCTGCTAAAAAGTTGCTTTACTTCTAAAAAAAGCAAGCAGGATTTAGCAGTGAGGACAGGTCAAGATATATCAAGATGTCTTTTGATGATATGCTTGGAGTCTGCGCTTTTCAGTGCTGGGATATAATGCAATGTCATATGTCAAGAATGCTTCTTAGTTTGGCAATTTGATTGCAAAAGTTAAGCCCCCGCTACATGGGAAACTGGAAATTCAGGCTTTTTCGTTGTGCAATGGTTTTCAATTCTTTGACGTTTTGTCACTGGTAACATTGATGGAACGGCAAAGGTACATTGATGTAAATGCCTACAAATAAACACTGTAGTGTTTGTGCCACTCTGTGGGGGTTAAACGGATAATGCGGATGTGTGAGTCTACAGCTCTGTCAATATTCCAGTCCAAGTCCAAGTAGCCTGAGACTGTTGCTACAGGAGAACAAATGTCATTGGTGGAGACTCTTGCTGATGGAAATTACACAATTATTGATGGTTGAGTTGAGGACAATAACCTGCCCACTCAAGAGGAACATTTGGTCTTGTGTGCTTTTCTTTGCACACAGTTTCCATTTTGTTAGGTTTGAGAGACCCAAAGAGCAGCCTAAATGACCGTCTAAGACATACTCAATAGAGAAATCAGAGGATTCAGACACTTAACAGCTGTACTTTGAGTCTGTTGCTATTTTAGGCCGTCTTGTCTTGCTTCATTAATTTCACAAGGCGTAAAAGACATTAGGCTTCAGCAGAGGTGCACTTCTGTTTTCGTCTCTCCCACAGGGAAGTTGCAAATGACCAGGATCACTTTACGGTATTGTTCCATCAGAATAGTTCACGTTCTGTAGCCAGAGCCTGTTCTCGGACAGGCGAACTGGAGTCTGTTGCGAATCGGCCACATGTTTTCACAGACTTGAGCCACGAACTATGACGTAACGCTACTATGTCTTCTTTACCTGCCTATAACCAGTGTTAATTATTTATTTATTTTTTAAACTGTTCTGTTCACTGTTCACAGTACCACAGTGATTCTAGCGAACCGGCAGTTTATGTGAGCTCTCATCTGTCCTTTTCAGAGATAAATTGAAACTGAAACCGTTGATTCATTAGCTCTCTCACATTCTGGGTCTCTCTCTCGCGCACATAGTTATATATATTTATAGCAATGTAGTGCAACGTTATTATTTCCCCACCTCTCGCTCTGCTAGAGACCAGCAAGTTTTTAGGGCCGTAGTTGAACCGATCTTTCCGACCTGAAACCTACTTTTCTGCAATGATGCGCGGAACAATTCAAAAATGGACAAAGGCCGGGAACCTGCACTGGAACAGTGTCAGTGGAAAAGGGGTAACAGAGTATCAGAAAGGGTCTTTGATTGGCATCTATTAGGCCTATACCTTTCCCTGATATTTTGAAATGGCTTGCCAGGGAAAGCCTGACATGAAAGGGATATCATTAAAGATAATGAAATGCAAATTTTATAGGATAATAAGACTTTACCTCGTAATGAGGCAACAGAGAGTGAAGAACAAAGCTACATGTGGCAAACCCATGCTGAGGTCTTCTGTGTTTGTAAAAATTAGTCTTTTCTCTTCTCTTCAGTATGGACTTCTTTTTTTCCCCAAGACTGTTTTATTAAGTCAACATTCAATGGTTGTCTAGATAAGATTAGCCACAAAATTGACTTCGATCCTGTCATACAGTGTATCCATTATTGTTTTTAAATATTTTTTTATCTTATTTCTAAATATAAAATATACATTCTTATGAATTGACACCGTAATATACACTCACCGGCCACTTTATTAGGTACACCTGTCCAACTGCTCGTTAACACAATTTCTAAGCAGCCAATCACATGGCGGCAACTCAGTGCATTTAGGCATGTAGACATGGTCAAGACAATCTCCTGCAGTTCAAACCAAGCATCAGTATGGGGAAGAAAGGTGATTTGAGTGACTTTGAACGTGGCATGATTGTTGGTGCCAGAAGGGCTGGTCTGAGTATTTCAGAAACTGCTAATCTACTGGGATTTTCACGCACAACCATCTCTAGGGTTTACAGAGAATGGTCCGAAAAAGAAAAAACATCCAGTGAGCGGCAGTTCTGTGGGCGGAAATGCCTTGTTGATGCCAGAGGTCAGAGGAGAATGGCCAGACTGGTTCGAGCTGATAGAAGGGCAACAGTGACTCAAATATCCACCCGTTACAACCAAGGTGGGCAGAAGAGCATCTCTGAACGCACAGTACGTCGAACTTTGAGGCAGATGGGCTACAACAGCAGAAGACCCCACCGGGTACCACTCATCTCCACTACAAATAGGAAAAAGAGGCTACAATTTGCAAGAGCTCACCAAAATTGGACAGTTGAAGACTGGAAAAATGTTGCCTGGTCTGATGAGTCTCGATTTCTGTTGAGACATTCAGATGGTAGAGTCAGAATTTGGCGTAAACAGAATGAGAACATGGATCTATCATGCCTTGTTACCACTGAGCAGGCTGGTGGTGGTGGTGTAATGGTGTGGGGGATGTTTTCTTGGCACACTTTAGGCCCCTTAGTGCCAATTGGGCATCGTTTAAATGCCACGGCCTACCTGAGCATTGTTTCTGACCATGTCCATCCCTTTATGGCCACCATGTACCCATCCTCTGATGGCTACTTCCAGCAGGATAATGCACCATGGCACAAAGCTCGAATCATTTCAAATTGGTTTTCTTGAACATGACAATGAGTTCACTGTACTAAAATGGCCTCCACAGTAGGGGTGGGCGATATCTCGATATTTAAAATATATCGAGATATTTTTTAAACACGATATGGATTTTGACATATCGTATATATCGATATATTGTTTATATTTAATCCTGATTTCGCCACTTTGCTTGTTTGCCTTCTCTGTGCTGTGCTCGCCCCCGCCTCCTTGCTTTTGTTCCCCCTCACCTCGCGTGTTGTCTCATTCAACAATTGTCTCATCCGCAACCAGCCCAGAGGCTACAGAACTCCGAGTGTGTCTGCGCGCGAGCGACAGAGCACGAGAGAAACCGAGTGTGAGCATTAATTGCATTAGTAAATTGGTAGCCTACATACTACAATATATAATTACTATATAAGAGGCATGGAAGTTCGATTAATGGACTCCAGTAATCAGAAGGCTACTACAAACGTCTTGTTTTAAACTATTGCAGGGCTCGAATTTCGGCGCGGGTATTGCGCATAATTCTAATCATTCCCGCAGGTCTCCCATTTATAATGCGGGAAATTCCCGCAATCGTAATCCACACAGATTATAAAATCAAATCATTCTTTTAACAACTATCTGCCAGACGCAATTTCACAAACAGCGTGAGTGTTCAGCGGTGCCGCTTCTTTCTCGTCTCTCATAGGCTAATGTGTTGTGCAAGGCAAGCATCAAGAGCTGCGGCGATAAAACACACTCGCGTTTAGGAGTCGGGACATGATGGATATTCACTCGCACAATCGGGCCAGCAGTGCATCGTGACTGAAGTTTACCATTTGCACGTCTTTTTAAATCTTACCAGTTTAAACATTCAAGCGATTTTAAACTAATCAGTGCTCGCGCGCTCTCTGAGAGACATCTATGCGCACATTCATAGAAAATCCGCCTTAAGAACAGCTGGCCAGTAACAAAAGTTATTTTTCGCGGATTATATTGCTTTAACACGCAAAATTGTCAATTTCGGTCATCGTGAGTATAGTCTAAACATAGTCGGTTTTGTCTTTAATAAGCATAAAACGCATGCCAGTAAAATGAACACAGGATCCGTGCACTACCTCTTAAAGTGACGGCAGCCATATGTGTGTCATTCATTTTGTTGTCAATACAACAAAAGATAGCTTTAAGTTAAAGGAATCAGGATTAATAACCTATGTATTTAATTTATTCAGGACTAAAATACTACTCAGTGTTATTTTCCATTTGATTACTTTATTCAGTTTCTGTATATGAATCACGTTATTAATAATGATGACGAAATTCAGGCCCTGTGTTTAATTTTTCTCATTTGGTTACATTCTGTTATGGAAAATTAATTTTCTATTGATTGTAGGCCTATATTTTGAGTTGTATTCACATCCATTTTCCTGTAAAGATATCGAGATATATATCGAATATCGAGATATAGCAAAATATATCGAGATATATTTTTTGCTCCATATCGCCCAGCCCTACTCCACAGTCACCAGATCTCAATCCAATAGAGCATCTTTGGGATGTGGTGGAACGGGAGATTCGCATCATGGATGTGCAGCCGACAAATCTGCGGCAACTGTGTGATGCCATCATGTCAATATGGACCAAACTCCCTGAGGAATGCTTCCAGCACCTTGTTGAATCTATGCCACGAAGAATTGAGGCAGTTCTGAAGGCAAAAGGGGGTCCAACCCGTTACTAGCATGGGGTACCTAATAAAGTGGCCGGTGAGTGTAGATGTCATGTAGAGTCACAGCGAATGTGTGAAAACTGCAATTGATATTTGAATGAACTTTTATTGAACAGCAGTTCTGAATCTGCCATAAACTCAAGCACTATTGGAATCAGCTTTTAAAATTGTACTTTCTGAAATGGCCGCATTTGTCTTTACATCATTTTACAACTTATTGATTATCTCTCCCCCTATTTAAGCCTGCCGTTCAGCTCCAATAGAGAATACAGTCACAGTGAGTTATGGCAGAGGACATGCAACAAGGAATTGGTAAGAAACTGGAGAGTTCTTGCTCTATCTCATATTGTTGTGCCCTAGAGCAAGACACTTGACCTACAATTGCTCCTGTGGTTGGTGTGCTAGAAGTCACTTTAGATGAAAGTGTGATTCACTCAATGACAAGGAACGAGTAAGTAGAGTGATCTGAGGTACTTTAATGGCTCAAAGGCTGTGTTGGCGATGCCAATGGTCTTCAACTTCCTGTTAGTGCACTGTGAATGTCTGTTTCTGTGCTGTGACTGAGGAGATCCGGTGTCTTTTGTTGTTTACTTCAGCAGAAGAAGTACATTGGTCGAAAGATCAGGCATATGCTGGGAGGGACAAGATGTTTGAGTGGCTTTTTCTTCACACTTTCATCACATTAGCACGAACATAAGCTTAATGAGCTGTCAACAAGCTGCTGCCACTCACGGGGCCAACCCCTTCTGAACGTCCTGGGAGGAAGGCTTTCTGTGTGTGTGTATGTGTGTTCGTCCTGCCATCCTCCACTTGATGAAGGGTGAAATGGCTTAAGACAGAGTGTTATTATTATTGCACTCTAACCATTTCCAAACAAAGCTGAATCATCTTCTTTGCAAACGTTTTGATTTCAAGGCCATCTATCTCTGCAGGCTTGGAGCGCGAACGACATGAGTTTTACTGGCGGCTCTTCACACACCCACTCAGAGAGAACAAACTAGTCTATATATATGTAACGCCAATACGTGTGATCCTTTAATCTCTCAATGCCTATAGAGCTGTTTATTTCAAGTCCTAAAACTCTGAAGAGAGTATTATGGGTTCCCTTAGGAGTTTCTAGAATAGTGGTTTTTGATTTATGAAATAATGTCTGTGGTTAACATTACTTGAAGAAAATTTCACATTTTATTGTACAACATAAATTTATGCTGCAGCTACAGCAAAGAAGAGCATTTTTGTGCTTATGTAAGGGCTCAGGGTTTGAAATTAACTTTTTAACCTGCCAGCCAAGGTGGATGGTAGATGATAAAAAAAAAATTAAAGCAGTTTTAAAGCAATCTTTTGCCTTATTTGTTTATTGAAGAAACAAGGCAATGCTTGTTAAATATTTAGGTGCATTCTCTACATTTTGTGTGCTAAGTAAGGGATAATTAACATCCAGCTGATTGTTATGGCAAAATAAACCCAGACAGGGTGATCTGTCTTGTATCACCCTTAATGGGGTTATTTTGCAATAATAACCGGCTGGATGCAAGTTATTCTGATTATTGCATGGCTTGCCACATAAGTATATAATTAGTGTTGGGGAAAGTTACTTTTAAAAGTAATGAATTGCAATATTGTGTTACTCCCTGAAATGTCATTATACAGCTATAGACAACGTTGATTTGACAAAGTAATTGCCGTCCAAAACAACATTGGACCCCATTGACTTTCATTGTATGGACAAAAACAGTTTTTAAAGTATTTCCATTTTTGGGTGAACAATATCTGTAAGTTAAGGCACACAGCTTTTTCGAAATGTACATTTGAGGTACATCATATGGAACATGTAGTTGATTCATTAGTAAATTAATAATTGATTCAAGTAAACCACAGACTTTATTTTATTCACAATCCCCTCCCCCAAAAGAAAATCCATTCTAAAACCTACAACACATTCCCAAAGGAACCCATAGTGAATTAGCCCCCCAGGTTGGTCTACAAATTGACGTCATGACTGAGTGGCTGTATTTGTGTGAACTGTGGCCTATCACGCTGGTCAAAGTAAGAAAGGCGTCTTGATGACCCTTTTGAGAAATGCTGGAGGGTGGTTTCCTGCCTGCATTTCGTATGAATCACAGTGTTGTCTGTTTATTATATAAAAGTCCAATTAAGAGGGCAGCTTTATATGCTTGTTTCAGTGTGTTAAATGTGCAGTAGCTTGTGTGCATGGCATGCCTATTTCCTTTTGCATCAATTGTTGTCTGTGGTGTATGCACTTGTTTGTGTCTTGAAATTAAATGAATTGTTTGGTCAGACTGCAATCCATCAGTTACAGTTAACTCATAATATTTTAAATGTCACTTGAGATATTGTGGCAGCGTCCTGTCTGATGTCATTATTTACAGAGATTGCAAGAGCCAACTGTATTATTTATCAGCAAAAAGGGGAGACATCTAATGTTAGTGGATGATCTTATACAAGACCTGATGACTGCCTGCAAGATATCAGGCTGGATTTATAGCACATCCACCTCCTGTGCATTTGGCTCAGTGTGACGTGGATCGACTTTGCATATGATCTGCATTGATTTTGTTTTTGTCATTGTTGAAAGATATATGCTCCGTGCAGGCATCTGAGGTACAATGAGTTCCTCTAGGAGTGAGAAATGAGAATGAGAAATCAGTGCACAACATGCTAAATGTAACAAAAATCAGCAACTACATTTACATAACACCAAATAATTCACAATAAAATACTGTTTCCTTCATTTCTTTCCTGAAGCAGATGTTCAGTTAAGCTCACTGATATTATTTGACTAAGTTGAACCAGTAACCAATAAACCCTGAAAATAGGGGTTTAACCGTGTAACGGTACATTGTTATATCGAGATATAAAAATGTGACTGCATAGTTGATGTAAACTATATGATATGCAATGTCCAAGCTTAACGAAACGTGACACACAAAGACAACAGGACATTCTGAGGATGCACACCAAGTTTAGTACAATTCTGCCAAAAGGGGGCGCTACAACTAAAAAACTATTATAACTTTAACCAAAAGATCTATTAAGTTGAAAATTGGTATGCATCTTCTTCGGTGAACATCCTTACATATGCTGTAATATGACTCGGATACTTCAAATAACATAACCGCCAGCAGCCAATCAAATTTCAGCGGCTAATAACATTAAATCTGAATGCCATACCATTACAAAAATGGATTTGTACATTGTGTGAAAATTAAAATACACTGAACAAAATTATAAATGCAACACTTTTGTTTTTGCCCCCATTTTTCATGAGCTGAACTCAAAGATCTAAGACTTTTTCTATGTACACAAAAGGCCTATTTCTCTCAAATATTGTTCACAAATCTGTCTAAATCTGTGTTAGTGAGCACTTCTCCTTTGCCGAATTAATCCATCCACCTCACAGGTGTGGCATATCAAGATGCAGATTAGACAGCATGATTATTGCACAGGTGTGCCTTAGGCTGTCCACAATAAAAGGCCACTCTAAAATGTGCAGTTCAAGAGCTCCCTAACACAGATTTAGACAGATTTGTGAACAATATTTGAGAGAAATAGGCCTTTTGTGTACACATTGAACATTATTTTGATCTTTGAGTTCAGCTCATGAAAAATGGGGGCAAAAACAAAAGTGCCCCCGTTTATAATTTTGTTCAGTGTATGTACCAAATAAAAAAATTAATTTGACATTTTAGCTAATAATTCTGCAACCGTGTGGGACAGAATCAAAATTCTTGTTTCTTCTGAATTCTTCCTTTAAGTCCCAACAATAGCTAATGAAAAATACTGCTGTCCATTTAAAACGAAGAGACAATTTTATGTCTTCTTCACAATAATATATATTATACAAATTCTATAAAGAGTAAAGACACTATTATTCATACCACAACAAAAAATAAAAGTAAACACTTATGTGTTGAACGGCAAGCATAAGGTTAGAAGGCAATACATAAACAGTATAAATAGCAGTCATTTGCTGATGTATAAGGTCATGTAGTCACATCAGAGATTTTCTCCTCAGTCAAATCCAATCACAAGTGGGCTCAGGAGATGTATTTGAGATGCACTTTAACATCCGCTGTAAATGTCAGTCGGTCTTGTGATCGGATTGTCCAAAGTGAATGTAAACAGAGCCTACAAGAATGTAACCATCCAGCACCATAGAAAACAGCGATTTTCAACGAAAGGACACTAGAAGCTGGACACATCAAATAAGATGGAATTGATACAGTTGCATGACAGATCTGAATTTGACATCATTTATTATTTGATTAGTTTACTTTCTGCATGTAAAATGCGTTGTCTTACAGGTGCACCAACACAACGCAGTTTGCACTTAGTCTCTCAGTTGTGTTTCCGTGTAAATGTAGGTAATGTTTACTGCTGAGCTCTGCCGAGGGAGCAAATGTCTCAGCTGGGTGCATCAACAAGAACGTTCCACTTTTTTGGCCTGTCACTCACAGTAAGCTCCTGTGACAGACCATGAATTGGTGTAAATAGACAAGTGCAGGAAAGCTCCTCGAGCTCAAACAGATAGAAAAACTCATCACGACTGCCCTAATGCAGTAAATGTAGGAAATGCCATTCAGTTTATCATCACTGCTGATGTCTTTTTCATGGCCTCTGTAGTGACTGTAAAATCAGTGCTGTGACAATTACATAATTCATTAAAACTGCGAATGTGTAGTACTAGGTGTGCCACTCATATTAGTGCATTTTACTGTGAAATGTTCATAAGTATGAGAGACGGAGTGTTAATAAAAATACCAATTATAAAATGAATGCTTCCTTAATTATATAAGCTGTGATTGCTGAAACTGGAAGTTCTGTAGTTGTAGAATTTACTATTATCTTTAATTAAATACATATTGTAGCCTTGTGCAAATATGTTCCACCACTCTAATACTTGTATGTTATTTCTGCAGTCTGCTATAGGGCCTGAAATTCATCTCTGAAAATGGGGGAAATTACCCCATCATATGCCCCATATAAAAGGGGTTTTAAAGGGGTCATGACATGAGAAATCAAATTTGCCTTGAACTTTTGACATGTAAGAGGTCCTCCTTGCACCATTAAAACATCCTCCTCATTATAAACAAAGCATTTATTTAATCAAGCTCCAAAAACGTCTGTTTGATATCGCGGGATCTGTGACGTCACACAGGCAAATACATTTGCATATGACTGCCTACAGACCACAGCAAGACCTCGACGTATAGTTTTACATCATCGCACCATAGGCCCCGCCCACTGGTGTTCAGTCGCTTAACGCCTGACACTTGCCACACTGGATGTGAGCGTCACATCAATAATCCCAGATGCTGTCTACACTGATACAGGATACTGATGCACGTTCAGTTTCTGACACTCCACACACTTGAGTCTGACGACAACAGGACAATTGGAAGAGTGAAAGAACGTTTGCTTTGATGCTTCCAGTTTAAATGGCACATTTGTGTCTCTGTACAGACTTCAGAAGGATCCCAGCGTCGGAAATAAGTGGATGGTTTATTTTAATGGTGTCCCGGATCGCATTGAAGGATTATGTTTGTTCGGAGCATTTTGTTTTGTTGAAACCTTTGCTGATGAAGCAGCCGACTTTATTGAATCTGACAGTGACACTGTAAGACACTGTAAGCTGAATGACACTGTCATTTACTTTGTGTGTAAATTAGTCTTTTTATGCAATTTTTTTTTTATTAATATTAAAAGTAAACCTCAAGGAACATATTAAAATAATTCAAAAAATCCATGTCATAACCCCTTTAATTATAATTTTATAGAGTTTTAATTGCAATTATACATGGTAAATTGCAACTATTTTGTTATATATTGTATAACAAATACTATATAGTAACCAACTTTTTTTATTAGGACTACACCACTGATTAGCAACTGCACCAAATTGCTTATTTTTGCTCAGTTTGTTTTTTTCCTTCTCGATGAGCCGATCCAATGGCGGCATCGATTAGAGGTGAAGGTCACATGCGCGTTCCGTCTCTTCCAATGGCAAAGGGATTTTTAATTAGATGCAATACATTCTATCTTATGTATTAACTCGTTTCATCCGACTCCATAAAATGAAAGTGTTTTTTCAATGATATCTGTGCATCATTAAATATACGTTAATGTTTGACTATTCCTTTTAACTCCAATGAAAATAAAGTCAAAGTCTGTTAGAATAATCAAATATAACAATTTATTATGTCAGGTAAATGTATTATAACAATTCCATAATCAATTGAAAGATAATCAATGCAAATCATCAAATGTTTTAGGATTAGAGAAATAGATACAAACCCAACATTTACGAACTACATGAGCTAGTCCTCATGGGCTATCTGAAATACAGAAAAAGCCACGATCCCTTGCTGCCTTCCATTAAATAGCCAGACCTCATTACATATGTAAACCTGTTTTCACAGTGGAAATTTACTGTTCACCCCCCCAGACTTACTGGGGCCAGAAGTTGATTTACATGGTACCATTTGCTAACAGTGGAAATTAGCATTGAGTTCACACCTTCTGGGAGTAGGAGACCACATTCATTTGTGTGCCAGATATCCCTAAACTCTTAAAAACCTTATTTCCTTTTGTTTTATACTTTGGGAATGAGACATTTGTATCACTCATTCTTGAGACATTTCAAATGATACCAAACATAATACTCAATGATAATCATTCACATCAAACCATAGATATTCTTATGTGAGTTTTTATGTGTCACTGCGAGAGTGGGGGATGCGGGGAAGAAGTGTGTGTGTGTGTGTGAGAGTTCAAATGTTAATTTGCCAAGGTCCTTTGTCTCATAGACCAGTGGTCTATCTCTTCACCCAGTTTCCAGTTTTCCAGTCTTACAAGCTCCATATTCTCCTATATCATACTATTTAAGCATTGTTTTCTCCCATACTTTTTTCCACAAGTGGTCTGTCTCCTTCCCCTTATTCTGTCTCTACTAACATTTATGTTGTTGTTCTTGGCAGAGATTTCCTTACAAAACTGACCTTTAAAATGAGTGCAACAGATATTTAAATCCACAAGTCTCTGTAATCTTAAAAATAGCTGGCAACAGATATAATCCTGAGACCTCACTGCTGAATCAGTTATCGGTATAATCATTCATTACAGTATATATAAAGTATGAATATGTATACATAAACATGGAGTCAAGCAAACCATAACAAACAAAACCATAAGTGACTCTTGCACAGATAATACTTGTAACGTACATCCCAGATGGATGTGTGGAGACAGATGGAGATGTAACAGGTGTGTTGTGAAGATGTCTGTTTTAATGAGGTCTCTTCAGCAGCTGCACTGCAACATTTACTGCTCTGCAAGCTTATACAGTGCAAGCCGAGACACGCTTGTGTAAACATGGAGTAAAACATGCCTTTTGTATGTCAAATTAATATATACATTGAAAACCATTAGTTGATAAATGTCCACAACTTTACATTGTAAACTGAGCACCTCGTTAGTTATTTTAATCCACTTGTATAGTTTTGACCAAAATGTTTATTTTCATTTCATCCAGCAGTCTATCTTTAACAGACTTTTGTTTGAATGTGTAAGAAATCTTTTGCTTTACTGAGAGAAATGTGTAGCAGTAGCCATACAAGGAGCTCTTCAGTGAACTGAAGGCCTAAAAAAAAGTTAGTTTCAGGAGTTCAAAGCAGCTTGCAAAAGTGACCTTTCCCGGAAAAGTTTGCTCCGGCTGGTAAACCACCATTGGTCCGTGGCGATTACGTAGTAGGTCGGTGTGCTTTGGGGCCGGTTGCACCAGCTGTGCGTCAGTTTTGACGTAAATGGTCACTAAATTACAACTTGGACTACTAAATATTTTTACGTCGCATCATTAAACTTAGTTGAAGCGTAACTCTACACAAACTGAATATTTCTGGGAAGCCTCCGAACAGGAGTAATAGTTGTAATAAACTAGCAGACTGACTGAACTGCACCAATAAGCTCTTATTTTACCCGACAGACATTTACATTTACATTTTAGGAGAGAGATAAAAAAACTCGGCTCTTCAACACAAACTCGTCGTCTCTGTGTGCATCACTGCGTGTTGTGCATGTAAAAGAAAATCAGTCATAATAAATAAATGTCATTTCTTGTAATTTTTTTTTGTATCAGTATTTATTTATTGATCCTTATTAATTTAAAATACAGATTCTCAGTATTATTTGCATATAATTTAAACATTGTTATTCCTGATTGAGTAGTGTTGTATTTAATGGAAGCTTATTTTTACCGTTAGTGACATGAGGCAAAAGAAGTTAGAAGGAAAGGATAAACTGAAATTCACAGCATTTTAACAACCTCTTCTCACGTATCTGAAGGCTGCTATTGGATCATTGAAGGTATATGTCATTTTATGTGACTACGCATTACTTAACAGAGAGCTTACGACCTATAGCTACGTTAGCCTTAAATGGGTGGTTGATTATGATTTCACTTTTCTAACTTTAGTTAGTGTGTAATGTTGCTGTTTGAGCATAAACAGCATCTGCAAAGTTACAACGCTCAAAGCAAAGAGAGATATTTGCTTTTAAAGGAATCATTTTTTAAGGACTACAAAAAACGGCTGGTAGGGACTACACGACATTACTCCCGGGTTAGTGACATCACCAACCCTAGAATTTACATAAACCCCGCCCCCGGGAACACGCAGTCCATGTTGAGTTATTGTAGAAGAGCACATTTGTGAGTCTGCTCAAACTGTAGCATCCGTCTTTTCACATGCAATAGAATGTCACTCTGTAATATGTATCTTACCACAGTTCCTATACGAGCGATTTTATAGATTATCATGACAGAATATGCTAATTGAAGATAGTTAACTCCACATCAGCAACATATATTCATCAACTAACCATTCAGAGACGTCCTGTTGCATTCTACGTGTTGTCACTTCTTCTTATGCTACGTTCACACCGGACGCGAATAGCGCGTCAAATTCGCGTCTACCGCGTCTAGTTTGACGCTTGACCACTTTTGTGTTAATTCGCGTGTCAATGGCGAAATTGACGCGCGTAAAAACAAAAGTTTGAAGCGAAATTTACGCGCGTCAGAGGCGAAAGTTTCGAAACCCGTCGGCGGCCATCTTTTTAGATGTTTATCGAGCATTAGCATTAGCATTATTCGAGAGAGTCACCGCTCGTATATGCTCTGGAGAGCAGAAACAGCTGCGTAGGGGACATCGTCGCTGTACTCGGGTCCACCAGACCCTCCGGAGGGTTTCAGGAGTTTCATCATTTGTTCCAGGAGCTAGGTTTGGTGGACCTAACGGTGAGGACGCTGACGAGGACACCGTAGGCCGTGTAAAGCCTCTGCCTCGAGTGGTCGCTGCCTGACGAGCCCGCGCTCTACAGCCCGGCGCGAGGTTCACCCTCGCCCGCACATTTATTTGATAATAAATGGAGCCAGCCTCCAAAAGTGAAACCTGTCCTGTGATTTATTTATTTATTATACACTATGTGTTTGTTGTTTTTACATTAAAATAATAATGTTTCATATAATCTAAAATAGATATGGAATAAATAGCATTCAATACAAAATGAGTACTATCTCTCATATATTAAAATCGAGTTTTTATGTGAAAGATTTGCTTTGTTGTGCATTAGAACCACACCAGACATTTTAGTAATATTACAAAATAATTTATTAAAATAACAAACTTTCACTTCACCACGTGACAGCAGCAAGCAGGCTCCTTTTTACGCGCGTAACGCGTCTTTGCATTGACTTAACATTGAAATCACTCGCGCCTGACGCGCTATTCGCGTCCGGTGTGAACGTAGCATTAGTCTCTCCATCTTTGTCTGACTCCGGTTTAAACAAAAGGCAGAACAGTTTCTGACATTTTAGTGTGTGTCTGCGTGAGGTTATCGGAGCTGCTAACACACAAGCTCTTGAAGCTCCGCCCTCTGTGTCGGGAGCTCATTTGCATTTAAAGGGACAGACACAAACGGTGCGTTTTTGCTCCGCCTCAAAAACTTTAACATGCTATATACAAGTATCTGCGGGGTATTTTGAGTTAAAACTTCACATACACACTCTGGGGACATAAGAGATATATTTAACATCTTGTGAAAAGGGCATTATACCACCCCTTTAAGAACAAATAGTGCAACCGTATAAAGTACAGTGTTAGTTACAAGCTAACTAGTAGTTATTAAGCCTCTAGTGTGGACTTTACGTTCCAATTCAAGTAAGAACTTGCGAATGACTGGTGCAACCCCATCTTGGTCGGTATCTACGTCGCTATGATCAGATGCTTTCTTAATTGCTGTTGTTTTCTCACCACTGTCATTTTGTTGTGTGTTTATTTTGTTATTGAAGGGAAACTCACAGCATACATTTAGATATCATCTAATTGTTCACTACCAGTTATACCAAACTTCTTTTTACCTCTAAGTGAAGAACAAAAAAGAACATGCCAAATTATTAAATTGGGCCATGTTCTAATAATTAATTCCCTTGTTTAAGTTAAATCAAAACGAGGGAATGAATTAGTTCAACATGGCCAGCCACAATTACTAAAATGAGGGAACGAATCAAACAATTGTGGGAACAAATTCATAATTCGTGGCCATGCTTTAACTAAAACGGGTGAACTTATTCTTTAAATTGTGGCCACGGTATATATATTTTTGTCCACATGTCATGTGCGGGGCTCCAGTGAAGTAAATGAACTGAAAAGCTGCTATCGGTTTGACATTTGTGTGTTACCGGGTTGAATAACTTCTGTTCCGGCTTGTGCTCGTCCAGCAGCTGGTTAGCTTTAGGAGGAGATTCCTTGCTTTGTTTTTGTCACGTTTTCACAGGCTGTCAATTAGAGGCCTGTTCCTTTTAGCCTGCAGCTTATTTGCCCTTTTCTCACACACAACCCTGCCTTTGTCAAGAGGATGACATGATGCAAGCAATTATTGTAGCAACCCAATGGACTCTGGGTGTCATCTGATGATGGTTCTCAACTGGATTTGCTTCCAGAACCAGGTTTAACATTGAATGACCAGAGGCATATGAAAAAAAGAAAACCAATATAAAAAAAAAATATTTGTGGTTCCAGGCTATTGACACTTCAAGAAAACCAATGAAAAAAACCCAGAGAAAATAAACATATTTACAGATGACTGTATATACCAAACATAATGCTGAAAATAATGTTGTATGATCCATTTATGTTAAATATGTGCATACAAATATACAGATAGGTTTGGATCTTTGAATCTGGATAAGTATGGAATTTTGAAATAGAAAATGTGTAGGAACCCTGATTAATGGGAGTATCAGCTGTATTACCAAGTGAAAGAGGAATTTCTACCAAAATACCATGAAGTTTAATTATGAGGAAACACGTTGCCAAATTTGTTAATATTTACAGAAACGCATTTAAAATCACACATTGAAATTTTATTGCTAGTATCAGCCACATTGCCAAGCGAACAATGAAATTGTACTGAAATGCCATTTAGTTTTATTTGTACTTTTTTTTAACTTTAAAAAACTAAAGAAAAAACAAAAATGTCATGCTTTTAGGATCCACTAAACAATTAGGCACTAATAAAAAAACATATATATTAGAAATATAAGAAATGTAATTTGTGCCAAAATTGGTCGTCAATGGGGATAAATGTGTTTTTTTTTTCTCCAGAAAGTGTGTTAGCGTCGACCATGGCCTTGTAATCTTAGTCTAAAATCATTTCAGCTGTAATGTTAATGGAGAACATGATCTCACTGAGCAATGAGAGAGATGCATTTGCAAGACTGAACACCCAAATCAGCGGCACGGCTGTGTCTGACAGATGCTTTCAGGAAATAAAAGCATCATGCTTTGTCCCAGTGTTTAGGACTAATGGACCAGCAACCGTACATCGGGTTGTAGCTGTTTGTTAAAATGCACAAATTTCAATTATATTGTGTATAAAATGCATTTAGACTGTGCTTTGATAAAAGACTTTTTAATTACGATGTTGTCGTGGGCGATGCAGTCTTTATTTGAGGTGTGTAGGTACTTATGGTACTTACTTAGGTACTTATTAAGAGTTCTGGTTCTACTCTGAGAATGGATTATAATTGAATTGAATGCAAAGTCAATAAGCCACAGATCCTGGAAGAGCACGCTTTGAGACCGATGTAGTCTCTTTGCTTCTTGGAAATGATTAATGGCTTTTCTGACAACGGTTGCCCTTGCTAATCTCAGATGTAATAAATTAATTATGCATTTATTTTTTGGCTAGGTTTTATATTTTATATACAGGTTTTTATTATTTTATTTATTTATGTATTTATTTTCAATAATATTGTTTTGCATCCCTAGCAGTGATGTATTAAAGTGTCGCCGATTTTCAACCCACTTTGTATTGTAACAATGTTGGTGGTATATTTAAATGAACAATGTTTACTCGTTCTCCTTGTTACCGAGAAATTCACGTTAATTTGTCAGAGTCTGCCGGATGACTTGTGACAGCTCCAGAGCTTTCGTGAAAACTACATTTTAATCTTCTGAATTTGTGTATTCCCGCACACTGACAGTCGGATCGACAGAGGGTTATTAACAGAACAGTAAGGTTATAGTTTTATTACTGAAAATTGTATTGTACTATGTCTACTCTTTAAACAGCATTATGGTAAAAATTATTGTTAGTTTCTAAACACTAAAAATATTTCTATTTAGTTTTTTATATATTTAGTTTCAGTTTTAGTTTTAGTTATTGTAGTTTAGCAGAGTTAACAGAACACTTCCAGTTAGACATTTAATTTCAGCAAAGTTTAATGTTTGCAGTTTACAGTTAACTCTTGTGCAAACTTCTTAGTAATAAAAATAAAATAATTGTTTGAGATTGAACAAAGAACCAAACAAATGCAGCTTAAAAGTATAAAAGTAAAATTTATTCATTCAAACTCATTCATATTATAGATGAAATCTTGTTAAGCATGTGGTGTATAAGAAAGAAAGAATGTTTTTTATCTATTGTGTCTTTTAATATCATATACTCACAGTTATATTCATTTTCATGACATTTAGTTGACTTCTAAATGTACGTCTATTTGTGGGCTAGACATGCTATTTGTTTTCTTCCGTTTTCTGCTCAGTGTGGTATACTGTCTAATATGTGTGGTATCTTGTTTATTATTAAGTTTTTATAGATGGTTATCTTATGTGGAATTAAGGTGCAGCTGTGTTTATAAGGTCTACACATGATGGAAATGCTTATTTGGCCATTTCTGCTATATGGCTGGTTCACACAGAAAGCGTTTTTGCTTTGAGAAACAGTGGAATGAGGAAAAAGTGCAAGGTCTCGAGATGCGTCTTTTAAAAGTTGAACTTATTTTAACTTGAGTGCCGCGTTTTTAGAACGTAGTGTCATGTGCGAGACGCTGAAAAAGTGCAACATGTCCGTCTAACGCGTGTGTACATAAAAAAATAAAGTAGCGCAGTGGAATGGAAAAACAGGATTTTCCGGTACAGGATGAGAGCATATTAATTACGAAAACAATTATCTATTTTAGCTAATTATTATTTTATTTTAGTAAGTGTTGTTAGTTTAGTTTTAGTTTTTCTTTTGTTGAAATCTCTATTTTATTTTAGCTTGTGAAAATGTTTTTTGACCAATAGTTTTAGTCTTAGTCTTGTCAACATGCCCAGTGCATTATGGGTATTGAAGTTTTCACACCTATTTGGCAAAAGGAAGACAACAGCTTTTTTCTCTCTGTTTTCTGTAGTTAGCACCACTGATTTAATTTTGTCTGCCTTTCTACTGTACAGGAAGCCAGGTTTTATTGAAAGCCCATTTTGCAAGTGGTAAAATAACCTAAGGTGAAATCCAGTTACAAGTGGACTCAGAAGACATATTTGAGATACACGTTAATACCAGCTGTAAGTATTATTAATTAATTATTTTTTTCATTTGTGTTTGTGTTATCATTTATTCATGTTTTATTCATTTATTCATTTTTATTTTGTTTGTTTATTAAATTATTTATGTTTATTATTTATTTATTTTAACCCTTTTTTTTTGGCTCTGGCACCAATTTAGTCCTTTTTCTTGCTTAAACAATTACTACACATAATTGATAATTGCGATCATTTGTATGTCCTGAGATGCATATGACTGTATGAGCAATAGCCTAGCACTCATTTTATTGTATTATATATTTATAAGATGCAAGGGCTGTGTATTATTTTTTAACTCACACAAGCAATTTTATGCAGCACCAAGGGGCTAATTAATGCTAATGATGATTGCTTTCTTGTTTCATTCATTCGGCTTAACTGGCAGTTCTAATATTAAGTAAAATCATTTATTTATACCTTGAGTTATCCTAGATTATTGATGAAGTTGTCCATGGCGTGATTGCAGTTATAAAATTCCATTCTGATGATTGTCCACATTGTCATATTCAATACATATTTAATATCCCCAACATACTGATGCTGAGAAGAAATACTTTGGCAGGCTTTTGTCCTGCAGCTAAATTTCTTTCATTCACTCACACAAGCACACACTTGCCCAGTTTTTCCTGCAGTTGCAGTGTTTTGCTGTTTAGCAAGTCCATTAATAATATTTAGTTCCTCCTTTATATACTCACCACCTAATGCTGAAGTGTCTGGATGATTTTTGAAATGAACAATGAAGCCTTTGCTTCATCTTTCCATCTGTCATTAGCTTCAGAATTCTATATACAGTAGCCACACTTTAATAAATCAGCATCACATGGAGCCTTTAACCCGACAAAGCCAGACGATAAAACTCGCACATGGCCGCGAGATCTTTAGCTTGCGTCAAAGGCTTGGTTTGACCGCCTGAAGAATAACAATGGGGTGAGTTGTCAAGATGAACAGAGCCTTGTCACAGAATATATACTTTCGATAATGAGGGAGGGTGCCAAATGCGTAATCTGAGGGGTTGCTAGGCAACTGAATCAGCATCACTTCAGCAGCCTCATGTCAAGAAACGCATTGGAACGACGCAATTGCATCGCCTGTCTCGTTTATGTGATTTGCTGTACATTGATTGAAGGCAGCATGGCCCATTGCCTGCCTCTTATCTGTGATGGTAAATTCACACACAGGCTGAATCGCTCCGTAAAGCAATTAATCCATTTATTATTTTCCTGTGATGATCAGCTGATGTGTGTTTTTTAAATGCAGATGCCAATATTTTTGCAATATTCGTGTTTGTTCCATGAACCATTAAGAACTATTGCACATGCAACACTCTTCAGTGTAACATGATCCTTCAGAAATCATTCTAATCATTCTATTTTAACAGTTCTATTTTAACAGTTCTATTCATTCTATTTTAACTTCTAAAAGTTGCCGCTTAATATTTTTGTGGAACCATTTTTTAAAATTCAAATTAACTGTATCTTGAATAGAAAATTATTGGGAAAAATTATTTACTTTAATTTTTTGATCAATGTAATGCATCCTTGCTGAAAAAAAGTATTGCTTTCTTTAAAAAAAAAAAACTTTACTGACCTTTTATAAGTTATTAAAATAAGTTATAAAAACTTTGATAAGTTATTAACTGTATATTGTAAATTCTGTGTGTGTACAGTTTTAAACAGTGCCGTTCAAATGGATACCTTTATTATTAATTATTATATTATTCATAACTTTATTATTCACAGCATTTAAATTCCATGTTCTATCTTTAAATTAGTAGCCTGTATATCTATGATTGATTAAGTTTCATCTGTTGGTTTTGGTAGGTTTCATCAGTCTTGGACTAAGTGACCAATGATTGCAATGTGTTGCAGGGACTGATTTATTCATTCGTCAATGCATTCATCTATAATTTAATTCCATTTTTTTTTCTACTGGTCTAATGACATCTTCATTAGTACTGAAATGAATACTGCTTTGCTTTTTTTATGTGCTTCTACATCTTGCTGTCTGAAGAGCACACTGGGGATGACTGTACTTTTAAAATCCACCCCTCTTTTTGCTCTTAGCTTCCTGAACACCTTCAGGCTCAGTAGTGCTGGAGCCTCAGACCTTTTCCTAATCAATTGTGACGCCGAAACTCCTCTCTCCCTCTGCCGAGGGAGCACTTGCCGTCTGTACCCCTGCTGTCCAGTACACGAGAGCAGGTGACTGGAGTACACACACTGAAAGACAAGTCCTTTTATTCTCACAAGTCACCTGAGATATAATGTTCCTGCAGACCAAGCAGTGCATGCTATAGTCCATGTCTACATCTGACATTCAAATGTCCTTTTTCTACAAAAGCTACATCACTGGGGAACAAAGCTATTTGAAGACCTTGCATATCACAAATGTGAAAAGTAATGTCCAGGAAATTACATTGCAGATGTGAGAAATAATGCCACAATTGCGAGATATAAAGTTGCAGTGTGCCTTATGTCAGGACATTCATTTACATGTTCACTTATAGAAGTACTGTCCCCAAATTGACCGCAAACGTCCAGCAGGAACTAAGGAGCTTGTCAGAACTGGGTTACTCTCACGTGATGTCTTTTTACTGCCTTTTTGAGAGCAAAATATAATTAATTCCCTTGAGTAATCCTTTGCCTCATAGAGGTTCACTGTCACTATCATAGCCGCAAAATGAATTACATGATGTGTCGATTAATTAATCAATCAAATTTATTTAGTCATTAAGTCATCAAAAAGTAATTTAACAATATTACTATTAAAAAATATTTTTAAAAGTAATTTTTTACTGTGATTAGCAAAGCTAAATTTTCAGCAGCCATTACTCCAGTCCATAATCCTTCAGAAATCAGTCCATGATCCTTCAGAAATCATTCTAATATGCTGGTTTGATGCTGTGCCCAATTTGACTGCAAATGTGCCACAGGAACCGAGGATCTTGTCAAGACTTGTTACACCTCATGTGATGTTGTTTTACTGCCTTTTTGAGAGCAAAATATAATTTATTCTCTTGAGTAATCCATTGCCTCGTATAGGGTTCACTGGTATGTCAGGACAGCCTGGTGCACAAGAGGATTGCGCATAGTAAAGATCTTGTCTTGTTAGAAGAAGAATGAGAACTCCATTCCCGATGCAAACGAGTACATGATTGAGCATGAAGTGACAAATCAGATCTCATCTTGTGCTCTCACTCCTCTTGTCCTCTGTAGACTTCTGGAATGGCTTCTAAACCTCATCCGCCTCTGATGAAGAAACACAGTCAGACCGATCTGGTGAGCCGACTCAAGACTCGCAAGATCCTGGGCGTCGGTGGAGAGGATGATGATGGAGAGGTGCACAGGTCAAAGGTCAGTATTTGTATATCATGTCCTTGTACATTTCCTTACCCAAGTTCCATGACTTGCATAGCAACTTAAACGCAGACATGCATGTTAATATTTTGCATTCTGTTGTTGCAGTGAAACGGATGTTTATATTGTCAGTGTGCGATTAGAAGCAGTACAAAAAACAACAATGCAATCTGCTTGAAATAGGTGCACTAATAGGCTCATTTAGCCTCAATTTTGCCTGCTTCTTTTTGAGTAGTTTGTTACCATTAGTAGGGTTGTAGTATTAGTATTAGTTATTTTTTTACCTGCAATGTTTGACATGCATATCAGCAATTGCAACTTAGCGTCTTTTAATGCAATGGGAGTAGATTTAAATATAATGCTGTAATCAACATTTTCCTGATTGGTTCATCTTGGCAGCTGTAATAGTTAAAACGTACTAAAAGTTTTCAAAAGAGTTCCTCATGTAATACTTATTTCATATGCAAAAATACCCAATCACAGCAATGGGCTTTAATTTTAAAGACCCGGCTATTTAAACAGAGTGTTCAAATCAAAGGGTGTAAAATTGCTTTTATTTCTAAATGATAACAGTTTTTAATGCAAAAATACCTCAGGAAACATTACAAAATAAAAAAAAAGCCGTTTATGAACCCCTTTAAAGGGGTCATGACATAAGAAATCAAATTTGCCTTGATCTTTTGACATATAAGACACCATTGTTCCATTAAAACATCCTGCAAGTTTCATAGCTTAAAAATTCCTCGTCCTTATCCATTTTTCAACTCAGAAGTAAAGTGTTTTCTGTAAATGTGCGAGACTTCCGATTTATTAGTCGCTATAGGGAAATAAAGAGAAGAATATATCAAAGTGAAGTAAACTGTAAAACTGTTTGCGCTACAAATCAGACAATACATTAGAATAAAATGGCCCCTTAAAAACATATCTTTTCATACAGAGAGTCAGAATGAAAGTTGAAAATAATCGTATTTCCATACACACTATATATATATATATATTAGTTTATTTGTGCAAAAAACTTTATAGGTGAACCTGAAGGAACATTAAAATAGTAAAAATAAAAAATCCATGTCATGACCCATTTAAATACTATGTTTGACGTCACTGTTATATTATCTGATAAAAATGTCATATATATTGTATGTGTCAAGTTATCAGGGTCTTTCTTTGCCTCAATGTCTGCCCAAACTTGAAAAAAGGCTTCAATCAACCCAGAAGGTGCATGGAATAACTCAAACCATCTGGTTCTTTGTCATAGAAGCAATTTATTGAAAATCTCTCATCAATGACTAGATCTTCTTTTTGTACTTGTCTCAATGATAATTCCAGATGGTTAGCTTAATAACCTACACAGAAACAGATATGTGATATGAGTCACTACAAAGTACTACAAAAGTACAAACAATCACAGTTTACACAGCAACTTAACAGCAATGTAAATAAAAAGCTTGTAATGCAGTTAGAAAGTTAAATGCTAAACTACTAGCATTAAACACCTTTCAAACATACACAAAATATGTAGTCATTAAAGAAAAATAAGTCTTTGTCCTACCAGTAGCATCTCAAAGTTGATTAAAACATTGTGGCTTTTCCCAACAGTCTTTCTCCTTTGGTTTTTTAATCACCAAAAACCACCAACTTCGGTAGGAGAAGCACATTTACTGCAAACAAAGATCATCATCTTCTTCTTCTTCTTCTTCTTTTGGGGTTTTATGGCGGTTGGCATCCAAAGTGTTGCATTACCGCCACCTACTGAATTAAATAGTTTTCCCAGTGCAGAATATTTACAGTGACCACCCTAAAGTTCACTGCCCATTCTATATGTAATTCTCAATGGTCTGAGATGATATAAATTCTTTCCTCAGCGTATTATCTAGTTCTTCTCCTGATATGTCCCCAATGTCCAAGAATCTTCTCGCCGCATCCAACACCATCTTGATCCTCTCTGATTTCCCTTTAATTTCCACAGCACAATTGACCACCATAGCAATAAATCCCAGAAATCGCTTCTTGTCCATTCCAATAACGTTATTCTGATCATCTCCCTTCTTTCCCGGCTCCTGTTCTGTTTGCACTACTACTCGTTCCATTCTCTTAGTAGCTTCTGCATATGTTAGCCCTTCTTCTGCTCTGATTTTACTCACTTTTACCTGTTTGATTTTTTCAGGACATTGCGTTGACCCCGCAGGATGATTTCCCGAACAATGAATGCATTTTACCTGTTCCTCTTCACACTCCCCTCTTTCACAAGTATTTTTCCCACATCTCCTGACTCCTCTACACACTGCAGCCACATGTCCATATTCCTGACAGCAAAAGCACCTTAACGGAGCTCTTTCATAAGACCTCACCCTGTAGCATATATAGTCTACATATATCCTCTCTGGCAAATCTCCCACAAACGTCAGACACACAGAAGTACTTTCTTCCCTTTCTCCTTGACGGAATCTTGTCAATCTTCTGGCCTCACAAACTCCTTCAACGGCCCGAAACTCCTCATCTTCCATTGACAGCGGTACGCTACTTACTACTCCTTTCTTTTTGTATTCTGTCCCGAGTGGGAAACATTTCACAACTCTGTAATCTGTATACTCCTTAATCTTTAGAGCTTGTTCTCTCTGATGCCTTGACACGCAGTCAATAATAACCATCCCACTCCTTGTTATTTTAATGGACCGAACATCTCCGAGCTTCTTTCCAACGAATCTTCCAACCTCGTGCGAATCCTTGAAGATCCCGTCACTTTTTGTTACTGCTATCATTCCTACTTGATATCTCTCAACAGTTCTTCTTGTCTGGCTTTCATCACTTGAAACACTGTTCTTTTTTACTTTTCCTGTTCTCAACTCCTCTTGTATCTTCTTCATTTCCCTCGCTCTCGTCTGACTCCATTTTTCCCGCTAAAGCTTCGTCATTCGATCCCATGCCGTCCTGGTGTAACGCGCAAGCCAAGTCGCAAACAAAGATCTCTCTTCCTCCTAGTAATCACACACACCTGGTTATGTGTGGCATGTGGAGTTTCAATGACCAATCAGCTACCTTGCCTCTCCCAGGTTGCACCATGTGCTCACAACCAATAGGCTGCACTCATTTTGATCTGAAATCTCTTTTACAATGATGAATTTATACTTTTAACCATTTTTTTGTCTTTTTTTCTTTCTCTCAAATTTAACTTAACAGTATGTTCAATCTTCTGATCACTGCTATTACTATAAAGCATGTAAAGCTTGATAAGGTACCATTTGTTCTTGTTTTGCTGGTACTTTAACACAAAGAGCTTTTTCCATTGAAATTAGATCTGCACTTGCACAACACCAGCATCTCATGGGTGATATGAAAAATGTAAACATTGATATACTTCCATGATATATATATATATATATATATATATATACAGTGCTCATGTTCACAAATATGCTCTTTGATGCTTGTACCCATTCCTGAGGCGGTTTGTCCTCGCTCATGAGAATTGTTTATCGGGTTTGCAAGAGAGGAAGATGGACCTATTCACAACTAAAAATAAATGAAGGAAGCACTCCATTTTATTTTTCACTCGTCCTTAAGCTGTACACCCACAGGAAAGTGATGCGGTGAAACGGCTGTTGTTTCCTCCATGAGCAGGAGGTTTGAGTTTCCTGTATATCGAGTGAATGGTCTTGGTTTTGCGAGACGTTAGAGTTGCTCAGAGCTGTGGTATGGGCCCTGTCCCGCACTTCCCCTTTCAGCACATCTGATTCAGCTCTGTGGTGATTTCACTAATATAGGGTCTTTTGTAGGATTTAACAGAGCCATTCAGCAGTATTAAACACTATGGCTATTCAGTATACTTTGAAAAGACTAATGGAATTATATGATTTAGGCATCTAACAAGCTCCCATTTGCAGAGATTGCAATGAAAGATCTTCTGGTTTGCACAACTGGGTCCAGTGTTGAGGAGGGACAAGCTACTCATGATTTACTCATCAAAGGATTTCCTTGTGAAAAAATAGTTGTTAACTTCTTTGAAGCTGCAGTGTATTTTTAAGTGAGCAGATAGGGAGTATATATTAATCAGAGCATATTTCTCTGACTCCACAAAAAGAATTAGAATTAGAATAGAATTAGAATAAATCTTTATTGTCCACCGGGGTGGAAACGTTTCTTTGACTCACCAAACATACAAGACAGATAAACATACAGACAACGTCTCAAACATAGTAAAGGAAATATATTAAAAAAAGAATAAAAAAGATAAAATGTAAAATATCATAATGAAAATAAATACTTCATTAGTAATAATAGGAATTCAATTCAGGGTAACAGCATTTACATGAAATGGGAATCTTTTGCTACATTATAAATGTCTTTACTCTCCCTTTTGATCAATTTAATGCGTCATTGTTGCATAAAAGTATTAATTTTTTTTTTTTTTTTTTTATCTTACTGACCCTAAACTTTTGAAGAGTTGTGTATGAAAAAAGAGGAAAATGTTGTCATTATTTACTCACCTTCATGTTGTTTCAAATTGTATGATAAAAGAAGATATTCTGAAGAATGGTTCAACCTTTTTGCCCATACAATGAAAATCAATCAACTTTCATTGTGTGAAAAAAAATCAAAAATCAAAATATCTTTCTATCTTTTGTTGTACGTCAGTAAGTCAGTTTGGAATGACGTGGATGGATAAATTATGACAAAAGTTTCAGTTTTGGGTGAACTACTGTATCCCTTTAATGGAGAGCTTGCTTTGTTGTAAAGGTGCATTTACACCGCTGTTTGTTGGAGATTAGATTACAGGTCACGAAAGTACTCCCTAACACTGTGGGTCACATCCTTCAAATTTCTGTTGCTTTCCTTTCCCTGTATTGCACATTTTGTCCTTCACGAATGTGCCGTTGCTTGATGAAGGATGAAGGAGCAGGCGGTCACACAGAGCAGATTAAAAACAGCATTGTTTATTTCTTCCTGTTCCTGCCTTCCCTCTGCCTCTGTTCGCTGGCCTGTGCCACACTATCCTGCATGATTATTCCTGCTAAATGCGTCTCACGCTCATGATTCAGGTCTGCTTCCTGGAGTAGGGTCTGTTCCTGTGAAAACCACGCATGCTAGAATGACTGTACAGATGCATGATTCAGTAATGTCACAGAAGCCAGAGGCCAAACCCCCATTCAAACAGATGCACATGTAAGAACACATGCACAATCACATGATACACACCTAGTGAAGCACTGTTTTTATTTGTGCATGGCCTTTTGGTGTAAATGGCCCGTGAAGTATCCAAATGGAAGTTGCATATGTATCAGCAGTTGTTTTGACAGCCAAGCCAGTAAAAATATGTGGTAATAAACCCACTGATCCCTCCATTTCCTATTGCAATGTTTGATATCCTCAAAAGAACAATATATGTTTATATATCTTCCACACAAGTCGACCTGGGCTTTGGTTAATAGCGCTCATGAGATCACTCTCATTGCTATGCCTGGCTTTTATCTTCTGCTCGACTCTGACCTGCAGTAGCCTCTAATTAGGATGTTGATACTCACTGAGAATTTCTTGCAGAGGCCAAAGCGGTCAGCAAATTGAAAATATTTGCGCTGTTTTAGAGCTCAGAAAGGTCTCGGCTGCTTCATCACAGAACCAACCACCAGATGAAATGCAATTTGCGGTTTTGGGAAAGCACGCTTTAGAGCCTGAAATCTTTACTGCTGTGAATCTTAATGAAATTGCACAGCTCTAAAATTAAAACTGGATTGGATTTCAATTTAAGTTATACACCTCTGACCTGGAAGCAGAAGTTTCTACTTAGTGATGTAACTTCTTTGTAATCATTGTAAATTGCATTTTATTTTTATTCTTCATTGCCGTGACTTAGATGTTTGGAATTTTTTCTGGTGAGCTCATCAACAATAATAACATGCACTAAAATACAATAAATGCATATCAATACAAAGACTGAGAAAAACACACATGCACACATAAAGTATATGTCCCATTGAAATACAGGTGCATAAATACCAGAGGAATTAAGAGCATGAACAAACTTAATTTTTAAATTGGCCCTGAAGTGTCTGTCTAGAGGTGTCCGGCCGGATTTGTGAGATCTTTCAGAACTGTTAGACCTTTTCTCTGCAAACATGAGGCATAAATGTCATCAATGGTGGAAAGATCACGACCTATAATTTGAGGCAGACCACACTATATAACTGCTCCGACTCCTCTGCTGAACTGTGGAGCTGCCGATCCACACTGTAATTGAGAAAGCCAGCACACTTTCTTTCACAGATCTATTAAAGTTGAACATGCCCACTTTACTGTAGAGTAGATACGGCAGAATTTTTAAGGCGTCTTAACACTCATTAATGGGATTTTTAATATTGCCTCTTAGGTTATCATCCCACTTTAACAATTTAGAAATGGTGGTTGGCAAGAAACTTACGGCTCAACACATTCTCATTCCTAACTTGTCACATATCGACGCTTGGTCAGGACCCCTCGCCGTCACTTTTTAACACTTGGTACCCGTTTAGAGTCCTTTTTCGACGTGCGGGAGACTCCATTGCTTTCAATTAGAAACCTTTGGTGTCATACGTACTAGGGGTGTAACGATACACAAACCTGACGGTTCGGTTCGTCCCACGGTTTTGAGGTCTCGGTTCGGTTCGGTTCATTTCGGTGGGGTGGGGGGGTTTAGAAAGCTAAAATTGCTTTTATTTTTTATTAAACAGTGCTTTAATGAACAAATTGTGTCCTTGTCTTTAAATTAATTAAATTACAAGTAAACGTTTCTTAAGGATAACAAAATTATCTTCTAATGCTGTAAACTACAGCCCTTACTTGCACATTACTATAACATTAAAGCTTAACAACAGAGCCTAGACTTTTAGCCTAAATTATATAATAATAATCAACACTCAAATAACAAATTGTGTGAAAACATGTAAACTGCACATAAGGCAATTTTTGCATTAACATGTTTTTACTCTAATTTGTTATTGTTATATAATAATTTACAGTTGCTGTTATTTTCATGACAACTATTTTAAACATACATTAAATAATCAAGATATCATAAAAAGGTTAAGTAAAATATAATATATAGGCTAATATATAGCATTTATTTAGTGAAAGAGTTAGCAAACCAGCAAGCTGTGGAGTCTGAATGACTTGCCTGAGGTAAATATAAAGCTATGTGAAAAACTAAGCGTTTTATTGACGTATTTCCGCTGTTGAAACACTGATTGAGTGTTTACACGAGTTATGATGCCTTTCAGTAAGTATACTGTATCTTTCAACATACCTTCTTCGGGTGTCCATTCATGTTTATTCTGTAACTGAGGAAGAGATGATCGCGCTCCGCGCTGCCGCATGCATACAGTGATATCTGTCACGCCACATCTAAGAGCGCCAAAACGGCATTTATTGTTTGCATTTCGTGATCAAATAGACATAATTTGAAAGATTACACCTGGCTTATTATCAAAAGTAACAAAACACTGAGCTTATTGCGATTATATGTGGTAATGGTGGTTAGGCAACACGCAACAGCCCTGTATTCGTTGTGTACACATAACACATGAGGTGCAATGAGCCGGGGCTGGGCGGGGCAGCAGGGGGCGGGGCGTGTTCGGTTCGCCATGAGAGTATCGCGATACGTATCGTGGGTGGTGTATCGCGGTTTTTCGGTTCGGTTCAAATATCGTTACACCCCTAATACATACACAGGCGCGATGGGAGTTTTATCCTCATGAATGGAGGAATACTGTAGCTTTGCCATTATGACATATATGTTGGGGTGTGATTTTCAATTTAACCAGCCAGCATCATTTTATTTACATTTATTTGACTTTTTTATTTACACGAATTTGAGCACGTAACCCAACCCCTACCCCTAAACCATTTGTGTATTATATAATATAAAACAGGATACGAGTTCCACTGTTCGTATGGCTTCAGAAGACTTGGAATGCAACACAAGTTGTTTGTAAAACTTTTATACTGTTCTTTGGTCAGTTTTTGCAATAAATAGCATTGATACGCATTGTAGGAGTGGGGTTAGGTGCTCTAAAATCTATTTATAAATATTTAAAATATAATTTCCTCTTTTACAAATGCAAAGAATTAAATGCATCTTGATCTATTATATACGCCACAGAGGACTGCAACTGCAACACATCGCCATTTGTACCGCTTTTTTTAGATAAATAAATTATTTTGATTACTCTTGTGTGTCTGTTCTTTGCTTTTTCTTTATAACTGAACTTTTATATTTTTAAGAAATGCTTATGGGTAGGTTTTGCGGTAGGAGTGGGATTAGCGGCTCAAAATATATTTTTAATGCTATTTTGTCAAGCTCAAAACCAAGAAAACATGAATAGCCTACATGAAGTAATCTTATTTATGTCCTTTTTTTCTTTTGAACAACCCATTTTCAAGATATGATAATCTGATCAAATTATTTGAACAACATCTGACCTTCTGTACAAAGATCAATGATCAGTGTCACCATTTCTGCATTATTTTTGTCAAAATGCAACAAAAATGATTTCTTCATTTTACTTTTACATTTAACTTTGCTTTTACATGTTACAAAAGGCCCGTTCACACAAAGAACGATAACTGTAGCGATAACTATATTAGCGTCCACACCAGCGGGCGATATCATTCTGTTTATGATAATAAGCGTTCACCGCAGTTATGCCGCCCGCCTGCTGCTTTAAATGCTCGAACTCGTTAAAGGGATACTCCACTTTTTTTGGAAATAGGCTCATTTTACAACTCCCCCAGAGTTAAACTGTTGAGTTTTACCGTTTTTGAATCCATTCAGCCGATCTCCGGTTCTGGCGGTACCACTTTTAGCATAGCTTAGCATACATCATTGAAGTGGACAAGACCATTAGCAGTTCTCAAACAAAAATCACCAAAGTGTTTCGATATTTTTCCTATTTAAAACTTGACTCTTCTGTAGTTACATCGTGCACTAAGACCGACGGAAAATGTAAAGTTGCGATTTTCTAGGCTGGTATGGCTAGGAACTATACTCTCATTCCTGCGTAATAATCAAGAAACTTTACTGCCGTACCATGAGAGCAGCAGGCGTAATGATATGACGCAGCGCCTGAAAATAGTTCCGTTGTGTTGACGGAAGGTGGCCTATTTTCAGGCGCTGCGTCATATCATTACGCCTGCTGCGCTCATGGTACGGCAGTGACGTTTCTTGATTTTTTACGCAGGAATGAGAGTATTCGGTTGTTAAGTCTGACGTCACGCGTGACGTTTAGCCTCTTCCGGGCCCAAGCGCTCCGCTCGTCCACTCCAGATCCTAGACTAAATAAACCCTTTTCTTAAGGGCTTTTTTCGCTTCAGTGCCAGTGGGTGTTACTAGGTATTAACCCTCAGAGACCTAAGGGTATTTTTACAATAAATTTTCCGTCTGGTGTTATTCACTAAAAAAGCTTGTAAAACATCAACCCTTTTGTGCACAGACAATTGACACACCTCTTTTTTTTCAGGACAAATTGAACTTTCAGCATATTTGTGTTGCATTGATGTCACCTGAATGTAAAATAAGTTATGGGACCACAAAGACAAATGAAAAAATAAATCGGAAATTGAATCACTCAAATATTTTTTGAAATCACACACACATAAATAAAAGCTAAGCAAATTTCCTCTGGAAAACAGTTTGTTCATGTCTTTGGAGTCCTGGAGCACAGGAATAAACATTATAACTTGTACAGAACCAAAGCTATTTACATTTTTCCAAAAGAATTCCAGGCGTTTTGGGCCTCATGAAATTCACTGGTGCCAAGCCAAAACAGTTCCTATCAGCAATCACAAAGAGGGCCACATCACTAATCTAGTTCCTCATCGGTCAAAAAGCTCTGTTCTCCTGAAAATCCATCATCCTGCATGGCATCAAAAAAGGCCAGCGCTGATTTACATCCATTTTTCTTTGTGTTTCTCTGTGAAACGCGCGTCTCTTTGTGCGTCTCTCTCTCCACAATAATATCAGAGCTTGGTTCGTGCGTTCGTGACGCACAACAATGTTTACGACGGATCAGCCTGTAATTGGTCAACAACCATCACGTGAAAACATCACGTGATATCCAAAATGGCAGCTTGCATCGAGCTAGCGGCAAAAATGACGGAATATTTATAAATTATGGACATCAAGAGGCTCATACTTGGATATAAGCGTTTGGATTTATTGCTGAAAAACTCCGAAAGGATGCACAAGTTCCAGGCTGGATAGAAAACCTTCTGTAAAGGCTAGAAAGACACCAGAGACACCCCCTGTGATGGCTAGCTCGTTAGCTTTCTGCTGGAAAAAACGGTAAGAAAATCGATAAAACTTTCATCAAATTATATAAATATTTATCGGAGGTGCCGTGTGACGTCGTGGACGATGCCGTCGGGCTCTGAGGGTTAAGGGATAGCACCCACTGGCGCCAAAGTTTCTTCATTCGTTTAAGATTTGTAACTTACCTTATCAACTGCAGCCATTTTCTCTTATCTTTCTCGTCACAGGGAAAGCGGTAGAATGACAGTTGAATGTCACTTGTTTTTTAACTCCGATCTATTTAAACAACACGGGAACACGTTAAAACTCGGGCGAAAGCGGTAGGTAGGTAGAGAGGACCCGGCCTTTGGACCCGGAAACAGTATTATCGGAGAGTGGTTACGTCACGACTTAACAACCGGATAGTTCCTAGCCATATCAGCCTAGAAAATCGCAACTTTACATTTTCCGTCGGTCTCAGTGCACGATGTAACTACAGAAGAGTCAAGTTTTAAATAGGAAAAATATCGAAACACTTTGGTGATTTTTTTGTGAGAAATGCTAATGGTCTTGTCCACTTCAATGATGTATGCTAAGCTATGCTAAAAGTGGTACCGCCAGAACCGGTGATCGGCTGAATGGATTCAAAAACGGTAAAACTCAACAGTTTAACTCTGGGGGAGTTGTAAAATGAGCCTATTTCCAAAAAAAGTGGAGTATCCCTTTAAAGGAGGATGGATTCTGATTGGCTGTCAATGTTTTTAATCATTCATCAGTTGTAAAAAAAATAATTCTGAAAGTGATTCCAACGGTGTTGTGTCTCTGTGCCGTCATATTTGGTGTGAAAACTGATATTCTTTTATATTTAGAACGTTTTTAGAGCTGTATCTTTATTTTTATCATTATAGTTTTCGTCCTTGTGAGCAGGCCTTGTATTTTGATATTTGCACCCCATTCTATTACATTATATTTATTCACTGTGTTTTAATATGTAGGCATTTCTTGTCTTGTCATTCAGAAATCTTTTTTTACTCCGTGCTCTTTCAGCACTCTTCACACTCTAAACCGGAAAATAAGTCGGTCTGTCTACTCTTTGAAAGATATTGTGGTATTGTGTTGTCATTTCATTAACTTGAACAGTCTCTCTGCAGAGGCGGCAGTATCGGATGTAACGGACAAATTCCTATTATTTCTCGTGTTTACTTTGGGTGATATTGGAAGTTGTGGTGGTTGTTTAGACAGCTCTGGGGATCTACATTCTGGCAGTCACCAAATCTAATTTATTTTCGAGTCATTAGCACATCCAGCAGCGTCTGCTGTATCACTGTGGCAGGATCTACAGGGGACCTGCACAATCGCAGCCCTCATAGTGTGTGTTCTCTCTTTATCTCTGCATGCTTATTTCCCCACCTCTCTGCCTCCATTCTGTCTCTCACGCTCGCTTTCTCTTTCTTATCTCCCTATTGCACTCCTATTCTGTCTTATTTCACAGTCTTTAAGGAAATCCAGAGGGGTTCTGGAGTTTGGCTTTTTATTGACATTAGATGTGCACCCAATGAGAATAAAAGAAACACATCCCACTCATATCCGACTTGTGGCTCAAATTAAAATGCTTCTTCCATGGACAAATCAATAGAATAGCAATCCAGCATGTGATCATTGCGTTCTGACATTCATGCTGATTTAGACTCAAATTGTGTTATGCTGATTATATACACTACTATCCTTCAAAAGTTTAGGTTTAGGTCAGTATGATTTTTTTTGTTTGTTTTTTGTTGAAAGAAATTAATTTTTGATCAAAATTGATCAAAAGTGACTGTAAACACGTTTGTAATTTTACAAAGAAATTCTGTTTAAATCAATGCTGTTCTTCTGAACTTTCTATTCATCAAAAAAATGTCTCAAGTTTCCACAAAAAATATTAAGCAGCACAACTGTTTTGAACATTGATAATTAGCAATGTTTTCTTATCAGCAAATCAGCATATTAGAATGATTTCTGAAGGATCATGTGACATTTCTGGAGTAATGATGCTGAAAATTCAGCATTGCAATCTCAGGAATAAATTACATATAAATAGAAAACAGTTTTTTAAAATTGCAATAGTATTTCTTTCAAAAACGTTATTTGATTGATAGTGTACAGCCTAAATTCAATCTGTTCATCATATAGCGATCGAGTCTCTTCAGAAAACTTGGACTAAACCGCTCAATTCATAATGTATTAGTTTAACAATCTCTTTATGAACTTTTGAAGCATCAAAGTAGTTGTGTAGCTGTCAATGGAGGGACAGAAATCACTCAGATTTCATTAGAAATATCTTCATTTGTGTTCTGAAGATGAACGGAAGTCTTATGGTTTCGGAACGACATGAGGGTGAGCAATTAATGACAGAATTTTCATTTTTGGGTGAACTATCCCTTTAAATAAAATATTTCCTTAGAAACCAAAATGCTCTATTAGGAGAAATGAAGGCTCTTATATTTAATGACACTGTTTTAAGCAGCCATAAGGGAATGTGTGATATGCCTCTAATGATAGAAGAGCCTCACCTTTCAAAAAGGTGATTAAACAAAGGAGGAGTTTGCCAACACTTTGATTTGCTTGTAGTGTTGCCATCTTTGTTTAACAGCTTTGAAGAAGTAGGCTGCATTGAACGGCAGCCATAAACCTAAAAATGTGTGAATCTCTGGAAATCATCAGAGACTTTGTGTGGGTGGCTGCATTTGCTAATTTATCATCAAATTGGGTTTCATGCTAAATATATTGTGTTATTAATCCACCTATTCACCGGTGGCCACCAGGCGTTGACAACAGGTTTCTTCATTTTAATTAAAGATGTTTTAATGATTCGCTCCACACCACTGTGGATAACTCACCATGCACTATTAATTCATCATGCTTCAGACTGATTCAGTTGTTTTCGTTCATCCGAAGTGAATTTAGACGGGAAGTTTCTGTTGCAAATTACTCTTCTGCTGGATGTGACAATGTTATTATTCTGAGTGTCGCGTTTTTTTCCCTCGTGTCTCACTCCCCGCATCTTTCTTTATTCCTCACTTCCTCCTCTTCTCTCTCAGATCAGCCAGATGCTGGGGAATGAGATCAAGTTTGCGGTTCGAGAGCCTGTGGGACTGAGGTAAGACGACATCCCTGTGCTGTTCTGCCACTCTCTCTGCACTGTGGTGCTTAGGGGAGATTGCTCTCGTTCACCTCATTTATTACATTCTGCCTTGGGTCAACAGTGCAGAAAATAGCAGGCCTTTAATTAAAGCACAGTTATTTTGACAGGCCACAGCTGAACCAGCTGAACCCTGAACCTGATAACTGTACTGTACAAATTCAGGTTCTGTTTCAGTAACGTGTAGCGTTTTGTCTGTCTTCGGACACTAATGCAAATGATTTATGTAAGAATAAATGCCCTGCAATATTATTAGCTCCTAATTTATGTGGATTAGCTGTGTCATTTGTGAAGTCTCCATACCTCAGTTTGAATTTCACACCATTCAGTGACATAACATGTGTATTCAGGGGGGTCCAAAAGTCTGAGACCACTAGTGAAAATGCTGCTATTTTTTATTTATTTTTTTATAAAGATAGTTTGCACTGTTGTCTGTAAAAATTGTCAATGTTTTAGTTTATGTTCTGTTCATGTTATTTATTTAATTAGTTCCCTAAAAATAGGGTAGGCCTACACTGTAAAAAATAATCCTTTAAAAAACGGTAAACTCCTGGCTGCTGTGGTGGCCGGCATCATACCGTAACAATACGGTGTGTTACTGTTTTTGTGTTACAGCATATAGCTGTTAAATTAAAGTTTTATACTGTACGGTACAATACGGTATTTAGCTGTTAATTTTAAAAACAGTAACACACCGTATTTTTACGGTATGATTCTGGCAACCACAGCTGCCAGTTTACCATTTTTTACAGTGTAGAATCTAAAATATGTCGAATTTATTTATCTGACCTTCTGTAAAAGGTGTCATATAGTCAAAGTTACAAATGTATTTATTTGATTAGTAACTTAAAATAGGGTACAATCTAAAATATTTCTCATCCCCTCTATTGATGGAATTTTCCGGCTTTCCATGTTTTCACTGTTATCAGGTAGAGGGCGCTATTACGCATCTTCTGAAAGAATACAGAATCTCCTGATCAAAACACAGGTGAAGAACAAGCATAAACAAGCGATAGCATAAGCAGATGCATATGTAAAATAATGCGATCATCAGCATTAAACACCATATAAATAAAAAATGGCTAATGTTACCGAATGAAATATCAACCTAGGATGAGCTACAGGACTGTGAAGCAGTTCCCCATCAGAATCCCATTCAGATGTCTTTGACAATCTGAATTTTGAAGACCCATTTTGCTCAAAATGTTGTTTTTATTTTATTTTTTGAAACCTAGTCACATTCAAGTATTGCTAAAAAAAAGAAAGCATGAAGCTTTTTTTGTTGTTTAAAATACATTCTTTTGATGTATGTATATTGCATATTCAGATATTCATATAACAAAATATTCTGGGGACCATGAAACTTCAACATCAAACATAAAAAATGCTGGCTCTGGCTTGCAACTTCTTTCAAAAACACTGGCGGGAAAGAATTAATATTTTCATTTTATATTAAAGGGGTCATAATATGAGAAATCACTTTTGCCTTGATCATTTGACATATAAGATGTCTTTGTACCATTAAAACACCCTGCAAGTTTTATAGCTTAAAACGTCGTCATTATGAATAAATGAATGAGGCGTTTATATAGCGCTTTTCATATGTACTGTACAGCCAAAGCGCTTTACAATCATGTCGGGGTCTCTCCTCAACCAGCACCAGTGTGCAGCATCCACTTGGATGATGCGACGGCAGCCACAGTACAACGGCGCCAGTGCGCTCACAACACACCAGCTACAGGTGGAGAGAGTAGAGAGAGTGAGCGAGCCAATTCAATGGATGGGGATTATTAGGAGGCCATGATTGGCAGGGGCCAATGGAGGGAATGTGGCTAGGACACCGGGGTTACACCCCTACTCTTTATGAGAAGTGCCATGGGATTTTTAATGACCACGGAGAGTCAGGACCTCGGTTTAACGTCTCATCCGTAGGACGGATTATAAATAAAACATTGCATATGACTGCCTCCAGAGCAAGACATCGACAA